>NW_004797775.1:568013-581938 GCF_000002075.1 Aplysia californica | reverse complement strand
TCCTCCTCCTCCTCCTCCTCCTCCTCATCCTCCTTATCTTCCTCCTCCCCCTCCTCTTCCCTCTCCACCTATATCTCTCCTCTCTCTCTCTTCCCTCTCTCCTTCTTATCCTTCTCCTCTTAATCCTGTTCTCTCTCTCTCTCTTTTCCTCTCTCTTCGCCCAACGTATATCTCTCCCCTTCTCCCTCCATCTCTCCTCCTCATTCTCTTCCTCCTCTTCCCTCCTCCTCCTCCTCCCTTCCTCTTCTCCTAACCCTCCTCTCTCCCCCTCTCTCCCTCTTCCTCTCTTTTCTCCCCACTTATAACTCCCCCGCCCCTCTCTCTCTCCCTTTCCCCACGAATTTAAGCGTATTTAAGCTTTGTTTCCAAAAGGCGCGACAACAACACGATAAGTCGATAAGCGGTTATTTGATATCACAGACACGACCCACGCAGTTATTATTATTTCGCTTCAGCCTTCAGAGGAAACGTGACTACCTTAAGCACTTAGATTCGTTTAATTCGTTTGTGGTGGGTATAGAATTCACAACTCTTTATTTGAATAGACTGTGGACTAATGCTTTACTGATCGGCTCAGAAGACTTGAAAACAGGCTTTGAGCTCAAGTTTTGACAAAGTCATTGTAAGTCGTCAACAAAAATTTACTTCTTAAACATACGCACATAATAATAGCTGTGTGCCCACAAACAACAACTACAACTGCAAATTCCCCTTTCTCCCCAAAAAGGTTGAATAAATAAATAAAAAATTATTTTAAAAAAGAAAGAAATGAACAAGTTAACAACTAAACAATTGAGATGAATGAATAAAAGGATGAATGAATCAATGAATCAGTGAATCAATGAATCAATGAATGACTGAATGGATGAATAAATGAATTTTAAAAAGTAAATAGATAGACAAATAAATAAATAAACATGATTACGTTGATCAGAATGACCCACCTCTGTAGTTCATCTCAAATTTACCCTTTCACTCATAGGCCTGCTTTGCTTCTTAATCATTCTAAAGAGCCCGGGAAAATCTCAGTCTTTCTTGTAAAAGATATAATAACAGATTTTTTAAAAAGAAAGTGAAACGGGGCTTGGATTGTGGCAAAACATTATAAATCATGAACAGCACAGTTGGGGCAGGGGGATAGGGTTATCACTCAACACACACACACACACACACACACACACACACACACACACTGTCTCTGTTTCTGTCTCTGTCTCTGTCTGTCTGTCTGTTTGTCTCTCTCTCTCTTCTCTCTCTTCTCTCTCTCTCTCTTCCTCTCTCTCTCTCTCTCCCTCTCTCTCTCTCTCTCTCTCTCTCTCTCTCTCTCTCTCTCTCTCTCTCTCTCTCTCTCTGTGTGTGTCTACATAATACCTTCCTTTAGTATATCACCTCTTTTCTATCAATCAGTCTCTTGTTTCTCTATATGTCCGTCCGTCCGTCCGTCCGTCCGCCCATGGGTATGTCCGTTTTTCAGTCAGTCAGTCAGTCAGCCTGTCTCTCTGCCCGTCTCTCTGTCTGTCTGCCTATCCGTCCGTCGGCCGGTCCTTTGGCCTGCCTGTCTGTATCCTGGAATATCTCTATTGTACTTTATAGAAAAATAATACCTTCGTTTTCCTCCTGAGTTAAGTGCCTCATAGATGCTCAAATTTAATTGTCAAACAGTTGGCATTTGCCATACACTCTCAATCTTTTTTGGGTCTAACATTAGTTTGTGCCAAAAGTTTGTAATGGACGGACCAACAGCCGTGGCTCTTGCTTTAGCCTTGCGAACAAAAACAGAAAAGAAAAGAAAGTGGACCAAAAATTGGTTTTTACAGCACCAAAAATTTGGTCATTCTAAATTATTTGACAAATAAAAGAGCTTTAAAAAACACAATGAAGGATCGTGGATATCATCTGCACCAGCCCCAGTCTTTTGAGAGTCATCCAATTTCTTCAGCTTCCTTCGAAAACTCGTCCGCATAGAGTTAAATTTCGTTTTCATTTCTTCTTTCGTGGCATCTGCATACCATTCCCTGTATTTCAACAGCAGATCGTCATAGGCAGCTTCTGTCTTATTTCTTGGGCACTATATTTTTTACTTTTAACTTTCCATAGTTCAGGCAAACTCTAGTACACTTCAATCAGCTCAAGATTTTTTGTCATCCTTTGATGGCGCCATGATGAGGTAAAAAGTAGGTCTTTTCTATCCAGCAGCAACTGAATTTATTTTCACTGAATCCTTTTTCCCATTTTAATTATTAAACTTATAATATCTCCCTCTCTCTCTCTCTCTCTCTCTCTCTCTCTCTCTCTCTCTCTCTCTCTCTCTCTCTCTACCTCCCTTCCCCCTCTCTCTCCCCCTTCCTTCCCTCTGCTCCCCCCTTTGTTTTCCCCCCCCCCCCCCCCGGAATTTCTCCCCGTGTTTGTAAAAGAAGTTGCTTTGTCATTAAAAGACCCACTCCTAAGAATAGAGAATATTTTTTTTTTATCTTTCTACCGTCCGTCCGTCCGTCCGTCTGTCCGTCCATCTGTCAGTTTGTCCGTCCGTCCGTCTGTCCGTCAGTCTGTCTGTCTGTCCGTCCGTTCGTGCGTCTGTCACTTTGTCCGTCCGCCCGTCTGTCCGTCCCTCACTTTGTCCGTCCGTTCACCCGTCCATCTGTCTGCCTGCCTGTCTGTCTGTCTGTCTGTCTGTCTGCTGGGCCACAAAGCCGATAACCCTGTTTGCGGGTGGTTTGCAGGTGCTTTGGTGTGGTTTGCTCTTTCTTTCCTACCAAACATATATCATCCATATCGCTCCGGCTTCTAGTTTATGTTTGTCACCCTCTTGTAACACTACTAATCTTCGGCATTTATATGACCTTATTGTGTTGCAAGTGCCGTAAAACACTTACTAAAACTAAACTAACCCTGTTTTGTTCCTCGTACCCTACAACTCTTCAACAACGTTTTAATGATCTACCCATTTAAAACGTTTAGTTTTCGTAACACAAATGCAACTCAGTAAGGTCATAACAATGCCGAAGACTAGGGGGGGGATACATGAGAGCAACAAACACAAGAAAGAAGGAGGAGAGAACAGGGTGAAACATGTTTGACAGGAAAGAAGGAGAAAACCACACTAGAACACCCGCCAACCACCCACCAATTAGAACGATACTGAACCAGCTACACAATTGGAACTATAATGAACTGACCAGCCGATCCAAACAGTAAACAACCAAGCAAAGAGTCAAGAAAAAGATAAAAGAGGTACCGACCACAGAATCAAAATCTTACAAATCCACCACACGATCAAAGCAATAATGAGACAAAGACATTGTCAAAAGAACGATGATAAGCCAACCTCACTAACAAAAATAATCATGAAGCAACCACGCAATACAAAACCTCAAATAAGGATCCACACAAACAAATTAATTATAACTCAACCAGGCTATCAACACAAAAGCAAACAACCAACGCCGTTGCAATAGTAATGAACCCACGAGACAATTAAAGCAGGATCAAAACAAAAATTAATCAACCAGACAGTCAGACAATCACAATAAAAACTGTAACGAACCCGACCAGACGACAAAAAATCTTTGAAAATCGAAAGGCTTTTCTTTGGGTCAGACGCTAGTATGATTCCAGAAGCGTTCGCTTGCTGTTCCACGGGGAGCATTGGAAGATGGGCTGGCTGTTTCTATATATATTTATTTTTTAAATATAAAAAAAAACCCAGACCAGAAAATGTTTCTGTTTTCACCATGTTCCACTCTTCTAGCGAATGCTGTTCATGACAGCTGAATTTCGTTCTCAGAACTGGACGTCTCGGAAGACTTTTTTTGCAATTAATCATTAAAACTTTTAAATCTGTTTTCTGCCTGCGCTATTTACATATATGCAAACATACATACCGACACAGACACAGACACAAACACAGACACAGACACACACACACACACACACACACACACACACACACACAGACACACACACACACACACACACACACACACACACACACACACACACACACACGCATACACGTGCGCAGACACACAACTTATGTATATAATATAATATACAATATATATATTTATTATATAATATAAAAATATATTATTTATCAGCTACCCCACAGAAAATCTCAAAAGAAACCAGAGACTGATTCTATGCAGGTTGGATTTTTTGTATTTCTCTACTGTCTACGCCCGGATGTCTCCCCCATGTATCCTTAGCTTCAAAACGGAGCAATTATTACTATAATCCTTCTCCTGCTTGGGTAAGGTTACTAAAAGGCACAACATGTCAGCATGTATGAAAAATGAAGGAAATTCAACTATGAAAAAAACAGAAAAAATATTTTAGTACATTAATTTTTCAAGTATCGAAAACAACAGCAGCAATAGCAGGTACAATAACAGCACACGAAGAAATGTTTCAAGAAGAAAAAAAGGAAAAGGGCAACAAGGTAAAACAGCAAAAGGAAGAGACAAGCATTAAAGCAAACCAAACACAACATCAACAACAACAACAACAACAACAACAACAGCAACAACAACAACAACAACAACAACAACAACAACAACAACAACAACTAAAGAAACAACAACAAAACAATACAAAAGAAATATTTTTTTTTTAAATGTCTAAAAAAAATATAAATGAAGACAACCAAAGTTGAAAAGATCTCCGTATATCTGTTCTCCACTGGGAAATTCATTTTAAAGTAGCACAAATGCATTCCCGTATAAAAATCTGGTAGTAGTAGTAGTTGGGGTCCCCGTCAGTCACGATATCTTACAACCACGAACAGTGATCCCGACCCATGGGCCCTCCCCACATGGCTCAACCGTGTTGAGTTCTAAGACTTTACTTTCATTTTTTGGTTTCATTTCAGCCACCCCAGAGAGAATCTCAAAAGGAATCAGAGACTGATTCTCTGCCAGATGTTTTTTTTTGTTGGTCGTTTTAAAAAAAAAAAACCGCTACACCCGTATTTCTTCCCATGTCTCCTTTGCTTCAAAACGGAGTATGCATAATATGGGAGCAGCATTCGTCAAAATAGTGAAACTTAAGAAAACTGGCATTTTCCCGTCGTTTTGGCAGTTTTAATCAAATTAATGTTATTTTTATTTTTATTTTGGCTCAACGTCTTTTATATCGATTTAAAGTAGCACTTCAGAGTGGATTTACGGAAACTTGTTGATGAATGTTCAGTTTCCAAGTACTCTCAAGCTTTAGGAATTCATCAAAGTTTGGCGGCAATATCCTCGCTGATTTTTACCTCTGAAACCTATCGATCCCCATTCCTTGAATTTCAAATATCTGAATTCTTTTAAGGATAGATTGGTATTTGTTTTACATCAAAGGCAAGGAAATTCATCAAGCTTTGAGATGGTATCCAGTAACTCCACAAGACCAAAAATTGACGAGCACCTGATACCACAGCGTCGTGACACAACTATATTATCCATCACTTGCTTGGATAAGGTCACTAAAAAGCATATAGCGTCAAGTACCAAAAGTTAAAGAAATTGAACTACCAAGAAAAGGAAAGAATATTTTAGTTCGTTAATTTTTACAGGTATCAAAAACAACAATAACAACAACAACAACAACAGCAGCAGCAGCAGCAGCAGCAGCAGCACGTACAATAACAGCACACGAGGCAAAGGGCAAGACTGCGCTAGCATGATCTTATAGTGATAATGGGGCCAAGAGATTAACGTTTTCGCCTCTCATTCAAAGGTCCCGGGTTCGAATCCGGATAGCGACAGAAAAATTTTCTTCTCCAGAATTGTCTACTTTCACCTCCTTTCCTGCTCTCTTACAATGTTCTGTCGTCTGCTTTCGTCTCCACTTTCTGCCCCCCACCCCCTCACCTCCTTTGCCCTCTCCTCTGGGCTCTCGACTCTTTCTACAGCCTTTCTACTGTTTCTCCATGGCTCCTTCTTACTACTGTCTTTCAGCCACACCCCTGGACTTCTGGTAGGAAAGATCTACACCAAGTCTTCTCGGACTAGGGCGAAAAATCTCGGAGGTCCCGTGTGCAAGTCGTGTACGTTAAAGATCCATTGGAGGTGTAATATCGATAATAGTAGGCTTCGGCTGCCACCCCGGCACAACTGAAAATTCCCTACCTACTGAAAATGATTAATGTGCTGGTGCCGTAAAACACTTATTAAAAAAAGGTAATGGGTACCCGGTTTTCGTTCTTTCTCTATTTTTAGGCATTGTAGACAATTGTTGCGGCAGAGTTGTGGTTCATGAGACGCATGCTACGTATCCCATGGACAGCTAGAAAAACAAATGAAGAAGTCCTGGTTGAAGCAAATTATAGAAAACAACTTATCACGAATATAAGAAAACGACAGGCAAATTTTTTCGGACACACAATGCGGAAAGAAGCATTAGAGAACATTGTAACAACAGGAAAGTTTGATGGAAAGAGAGGTAGAGGCAGACAGAGGGAAAAGATACTGGACAAGATGACAACATGGCTGGGAGCAGCAAGAACAACAGACACCATTGCTGCTTCGAAAGACAGATGGAAGTGGAGGTCCATGATCGCCCACGCCAGTCGGCAAGGCACAGGATGATGATGAGCCCTGCTGAATGTAGCCACTCCTCCCCCCCCTCCTCATCCAACAACGATCTCCACTCTGTTGTATCAGCTGTTTTCCGTGTCCAGGTTGTACCTGTCTCTCCTGTGGTGTCATTTTGCCGCCTTCTTTCAGGTGTAAGGTTTTATAGGTGTGCAGGAAACGTTGTTTCCACGTTGTTAGTGTCTGAGATATGAATCAACTGCTTACACTGTATCGGTGTGCATCCCAAGAAGCATGAACATTTTTCTTAGTGTTCTACGCTCTGTTGGGGCAATATTATAGATTAGTGAGTACATAAAGGTTGCTGTTGAGCGTGGATATGCACTGTACAAATATTATTATTATTATTATTATTATTATTATTATTATTATTATTATTATTATTATTATCTTCATCATCATCATCATCATCATCATCATCATCATCATCATCATTATTATGATTATGATTATTATTATTATCATTATTATTATTATTATTATTATTATTATTATTATTATTATTATTATCATTAATTTTAATATGATGATGATTATGATGAGGATGATGATAATGATGATCATTATCATTATTATCATTATTATCATTATTATTATTATTATTGTTATTATTATTATTATTATTATTATTATTATTATTATTTTTAATACCAACTTTGCTTTCGGCACGTTCTGTTAGAGCTCCAGAAATATTGCACCAATTATAGATAGACAGAGAAAGATACAGAGACAGAGAGAGAAAAAGGTAGGGGGCGGGGAGAAAGAGAAAGGAAGAGAGAGAGAGAGAGAGAGAGAGAGAGAGAGAGAGAGAGAGAGAGAGAGAAAGAGAGAAAGAGAGAGAGAGAGAGAGAGAAAGAAAGAGAGAGAGAGAGAGAGAGAGAGAGAGAGAGATATTAAAAGAGAGAGATATAATCCGGACTGTAAAGTTATTCCAAATGAAATACCTCAGACGATAATGTAATCTCGCGGAAGGGACTGAGACCAGTGGGCAGGGAGCACGTCATGTCCTTGTACTCAATTGATACTGGAGATCCAAAACCGCTCCCTTGGGGAATCGAACTCCGGTCATTCACAGCTTGGTCCAGCATTACAGCAGTGAGGTCAACTGTGTGTGGTGGCAGTTCAGTAGATGAGTCCCTGAAAGATTTATTGTACATGTAAAAGTGAAATAACCTTGAAATGCTCTATTCAAATACTGTTGCTTTATACCATAAACAACCTCCCCCCCCCCCAACACCCGTGCAATGCACACTCACACACACACACACACACACACACACACACACACACACACACACACACACACGCGCGCGCGCGCGCGCACACACACACACAAACACAAACACATACACGCAAATACACATAATAATATACACACACACGCAAGACGCACACCCAGAGAAAAAAAAGAGAGAAAGAGAGAGAGAGAGAGAGAAAGAGAGAGAGAGAGAGAGAGAGAGAGAGAGAGAGAGAGACACAGAGAGAGAGAGAGAGAGAGAGAGAGAGAGAGAGAGAGAGAGAGAGAGAGAGTATGTGAAAGAGTGGGGAGGAAGAAAAAGAGTGGCGGAAGGAAGAAAAAAGAGTGGCGGAGGAAGAGACGTATTTTCACAAAAAAGAGAGGGTGGTGCTTTTTCCTTATAATATAAGAGCATTAACTATAATGGATCTATAACCCCCCCCCCCCCCCTCCCCCCTCTCTCTCCCTTTCTGAATTGTTAATGGCTGTTGTGGTTTTGTTGCTGTTCTTCTTGTAGTTGTTGTTGTTTGTTGCTGGGGGTTTTTCTATTTGCTATTGTTTTCTTCCTTCTGTTGTTTACTTTCTTGCTGTTTTCCTTTCGTTCCTTGGGCTGTTGTACTTGCTGTTGTTGTTACTGTCATCGTTGCTGTAGTTGTTTTTGTTGATGCTGCTGTTGCTGCTGCTGCTGCTGCTGCTGTTGTTGTTGTTGTTGTTGTTGTTCCAGTAGTTGTTGTTGGTGTTTTTGTTGTTACTGTCATCGTTGATGTAGTTGTTTTTGTTGTTGATGCTGTTGTTATTGTTGTTGTTGTTGCTGTTGCTGCCGATGTTGTTGTTGTGGTATTCCAATTGATCTATTAAAGTACAGCTGACAAACATGCACTGCCAAGTGTAAGTGTATGGATTTAACGCGCATATCAACACTATTAGGCTAATTTTTTTTTAAAACGCTACCTCTGATTTAACGTCTGTTTCCGATAGGAACGAGTCATATGAGTTGAGAGCCTTGAAATCTCCACACAACGACCTGAGTTCAAAAATGCCCTTTTGGGTTTCGAACCGGAGCAGTCCTCTTCGTATTCGAGCCTGATACCCACAGCGCCAACTGAGTGAAGCCATATAAAAGGCGGGGCATTGGCGTCGGAGGCCTAGTGGCAATGATAATACATAACAAGATGGGCCACTTCTCTCTTTGAGCCAATTAAAAAAGTGTCCTCAAAATTTGGTGGCGCCCTCTTCACAAAAGCGCACTCTTTGCGAACAGAGTTACCCTACTTGAGTTTTTTAAAATCAAAGTGAAACTAGCATGTTTTGGGATAAATTTCGGAAGAACGCTTTTTTAAAATGGTTACGCTGACAAAAAAGCTCTTCCGGAGGAAAGGGTGATGGTTTTCTTCGTTTAATTTGACTTTAGAATGAAAGGCGAGAGGTCATTAAAATATTTAAAAAACCTAAAACTACGCACTGAACGTACCCGAACTGCTGATGAACAGTAGTCGATCTGCGCACGCAAGGAGGTGCTATTCCTATTCTTCTTCTGGAAAAACGAAAGAGAGCTTCAAAACAGACTGCAGCGCCATCTGAAGCAAAGAGCATACTTCCTGCGGACACTTTTTTGGCTGAGTGGCCCATCTTGTTATGTACTATCATTGCTAGTGGTTAGGCAGGCGGACTCGTAATCGTGAGATTGCTAGTTCGGGATTCGAGCTTCAGCTCGACCAGACGTTGCGTCCTTGGGACAGGCACTTTACAAGAATTTCCCCCTTGGCTCGATCCTTTCGGAGACGGACGTTAAACTCGGAGTACCCGCCTCTTAAATAACCTAATAGTGTTGATAGGGGGCGTTAAACCTATACCATTTCACCATTTTTCACCAAAGGCGGGACCTCCGATTTAGTGCCGATATAAAATGGTGTTCAGTGGATTGTTAGAAAGAGAATGTTACAAAGATATGAAATCTGAAATGTAAAACTGTTTTTTATTTATTTATTTGGTAAGTGTTTTACGGCGCTGGCAACTGCATAAGGTCATATGAGCGCGCGGAACACACCAGACATTTTCAGTTGGTAGGAAATTGTAAATTTTGCCCGGGTGGCGGCCGAGGTCTACTCTTATCGATTTTGAAACACCAAGGGATCTTTAACGTGCGCAACTTGCACACGGGACCTCCGAGATATTTCGCCCCGGTCGTAGATCTTTTCTATCAGAAGATCAGGGGTGTGGCTGAAAGGCAGCAGTAAGAAGGAGCCAAGGATTAGCAGTAAAAAGGCTGCAGAAAGAGTCGGGAGCCCAGAGGAGAGGGCAAAGGAGGAGAGGTGGTGGGGGGAAAAGTGGAGACGAAAGCAGACGACAGAATATTGCAAGAGAGAAGGAAAGAAGGTGAAAGGAGACAATTTTAGAGAAGAAAATGTTTTCTTCTGTAACCTAATTCGAACCCGGGACCGTTGAAAGAGAGGCGACTACCTTAACCTCTAGGCCACGAGAGCCCCAGAAATTCTTTAACGTTCCTTGAACCTCCACCAACGCGGAAGTGAAATACCCCGTATCAGATGGCGACTGACACGCCACAGCGCGCCGAGAAAGTTTCTCATACATAGATCTAGGCCAACCTTCTTAAAGCTGACGGGAATATACACAACGAATAAGATTGGGAAAAACCCATCAAATGCTTTAACAACGTATACTGTCAACTGCTGCCGCTTTTTAAAATGACAGATATAATATTCTTATTCTATTTGATATCATTGCATTGAGCCCCTGGAAAGCACTTCCGTGTCACACGCCAATTGAGTTTTCTCACAACAATTGTTTGCCCGTTTGTGTGTATGTCATATCAACGTTTTTGCAAGGATTTTCAGAATATTTTTTCAACAAAACTGGCCCAAAACCAAAATTTTATATCTATGTATCCTCCAAAATTGTAACGTCACCTACCTAAAAGAAAAATTAAATCCAATTTGATTCACGGTTTATAAACGTTAAACAATGTAATATGCTAGAAACGATATCGGCAAACTCCCCCAAATAAATCGCCGAAAACTGAAAACAACTGAGATATACAGAATAAAGTTATGGGTTGGATTGGCTGGGGATGGGCGAAGAAGTGAAAATTAGGGGGGGGGGGAGAAATGAGGGATCCTTGATGACCATTTAGTGGTTGGGAAAAATTCAGACAGATAGACAGACAGACAGACAGACAGACAGACAGACAGACAGACAGACAGACAGACAGACAGACAGACATAAACAACACGAGACCTGTAAGGAAATGTGACTCACGAGTATCACCACCCAGCCACCCGCCTAGAACAATCGTTGTTTGGGTTGTTTTGGACATTTTGTATAGAGTCTACAGCCATTTGTTCACTCTTCAGTTATTTCCTTAAACAGTCTCTCTTTATCACCAATTCTTCGTTTGGAACTGAGAGAAAAAAAAACCTACAACAAACATTGAAATGTTTTGTTTGCATTAAGTTCCAACGCTTATCACGCATTTAGGTTTATAAGTAATCAAGGAGCACCAACCATCCCACAAACAACAAAGCAAAAACAAAAATTAAATACCCCACGCCCTCTAGCCTCACCCCCCCCCCCCTCCAACTCGTCCTGAAAAGAAAGCTGTTGAATTTTCTTAAAAACCCAAAACAGGATAGGATTGATACTACTGATACCCCTCCCTTTTTTATTTATTTTTTTAAAAAGGTGTTTTTGGTCCCCACCTGCACAACGTACATAAACGTTGGCCTATCAGGACCGGCCGAGCTGAGAGGGATGCTTGATAAAAAGACATTTTCCGCGCTCGGGAATCGAATCTGGGTATCCTGTTAGCAAAGGCGGAGTGCCTAACTAAACGCCGACCTTCTCTCTCCCATCCCCCCCCCCCTTCCCTCCTCCTGTCCTCTGCACCAACCCACACCCACGACATTGAAAGGGTGGGTTTCAAAATTGACCCTCTCCCACCCTCCCTCTTTGAATTCAATACCCTGGTCCATTTCTTTTCTGTATTTCTCGTGGGAGAAATTTTCCCTTTAAACGACCGCTATTGTCTCGAAAAACGTTCTGCGTTCAGATTTTTGATGTCATAAAATTCTAGAATTGAAATGTCGCAATGACTTGGGTTGGATGCCTCAAAATGAGTTCCCCAAAAGCACTCACACGGGACGTATAAAAAAGGATGAAACAGCAGATACGGCCAGGGCACAGTGGAAGTGATGACCGTGAGGAAGACAAATCACACGGGTCACGTCTGAAATTTTGGGCGATGTTCAGTTGAGAATAAATACATGTAATTCTTTTCTGGTCGGTCGATAGTTCAATAAAAAAAAGGGGGGGGGTATATTGAAGATGAGGCGGTTAGAAAGTTGTGGAGGTTTTAAGGGGGGGGGGGGGGAGGGGGGTGTTGGTGGGTTTGGGATGGTTAGGGTTTTAGGTATGAGGCGGGGTACGTTGGAAAGGGTGGAGGTTGGGGGGTTGGGGGGTTGGGGAAAAGAGAAAAAGACACAGAGCAGAAAGAGAGAGAGAGAGAGAGAGAGAGAGAGAGAGAGAGAGAGAGAGAGAGAGAGAGAGAGAGAGAGAGAGAGAGAGAGAGAGAGAGAAAGAGAGAGGTTTTTGTGTTTGTTGTCTGTGTGTGTTTGTGTGCATTTTATTTTCAAAATAAAATTGCTATTACATAACAAAAAAATGTTAAAGCAGTTCACCTCTGCACAACGTGCTTTTTCAGTTTAGACGTATCAGCAAACAAATTCTCTCAATTCGCATTGTGCATTATTTGTGTCACAACACGGTGGAATCAAGCGCTCTTCAAATTTGGGGCATGTAGAGTTATTGATAACGTCTTGATGCATGTCCATTTGCCTTGCTTCCTATGGAAAAATAGTTCCTTTATCTTGGATACAAGTCGAGGTATTGGCGATTGAAGAAGGCGGGCCCAAGAAAGGACACCTGCATGAGTGTAAAAATTACAGAGGAATCATGCTTCTGTCCATTCCTGGGAAGATTTTAAGTCGTACCATACTGGAAAGACTGAAGGAAGCCGTGGATGTAAAACTAAGAGAGGAGCAGGCAGGATTTCTTAAAAAGAGATCATGTTCAGATCAGATTGCAACTTTGAGGATAATAGTGGAGCAGTCCACAGAGTGGAACTCTTCCCTGTACGTTATCTTTGTTGACTACGAGAACGCTTTTGACAGCCTAGATAGGGACTCAATATGGAAGCTCATGCGCCACTACGGAATACCTGACAAGTTTGTGAGATTGATCAAGAAGATGTATGAGGGAATGAGTTGCAGTGTCTTACTTGGAGGGCAGCGGACAGACTCGTTTGAAGTTAATACAGGAGTGAGACAGGGATGCCTGCTATCGCCTTTTCTCTTTTTATTAGCAGTGAATTGGATAATGAGACGGACAACATCGGGACAAAGCAGTGGCATACAGTGGACCCTTTCCAATCAGCTGGAAGACTTGGACTTTGCCGACGACTTGGCACTTTCTTCTCACAGTCGAGCCCAGATGCAACAGAAAACAGATCGCCTCAGGACCTTCTGCCGTAGTGTTGGACTCCACATTCACACGGATAAAACGAAAGTTCTACAAATGAATGCAGCCGACGTTCCTATCACACTGCAAGGGGCACCATTGGCGGATGTTGAATCCTTCACCAACCTGGGAAGTGTCATCAACAAAGCAGGGGGGACAGACGAAGACATCAAGGTCAGAATCCAAAAGGCAAGAGCAGCATTCATCATTCTCAGGAATATATGGATGTCTAACAACTGGGATTGAACACCAAGCTGAGGATCTTCAAAACAAACGTGAAGACTGTTCTACTGTATGGTTCAGAGATATGGAGGCTCACAGCATCAGCAGCAAGGAAACTGCAGAGCTTCGTAAATGAATGCCTACGAAGGATAGTGGGGATCAAGTGGTACGATCGAGTCACTAATCCTCAACTGTAGGAGAGAACAAGCCAAAGGCCAATAAAGGAAGACATACAGGTGAAGAAACGGAAATGGATTGGACACACCCTGAGGAGACCCTCGTCAAGAATCATCAGGCAGGCTTCAACGTGGAACCCACAAGGAAAACGAAAGAAGGGAAGACCAAAGATGAAATGGAGA
>NW_004797775.1:560513-563013 GCF_000002075.1 Aplysia californica | reverse complement strand
TTCACCCAGGTGTTTTGAACATTTCATTTTCAGAAAGTATCAATGGTCTTCTTAAGAACGACCCTGAGTTTGAGATTTTTCTTTATACTATTGCTAGAGATCCCTACAGCTGTAGACAATAAATCACGAGGGAATTAATGGACATAGAATTAGAAGGCGGCGGAATGCATATTAGGTGTGATATTTGCTGAAGGAACGGATTCTTTCGACAAGATTATGGACAAGTGCAGCAGGGAAGTGAGTAGAAGAGGAATGGAAAAGGAAATGGTAAAACTGATCCTAGTGGGGAGACTGCCTTCTCGAAAGTAACAGATTGCATAGCACAGCTAGAGACGAAATGAGACCAAAAGGCTGGAATAACAAAAGCTAGAATAGCACAACAAATTCAAAAAGATGCCCTTGTCAGAATAATAGATACCATTGTGACGATTTCAGTTACAAGGAAAGAGACAGATTTTTAAAAACAGCATGGAGATTCACATGGGTACAGAAGCGTACATTTATAATTCATTAAAAAAAGATGATGTGATCGGGAAACGTGTTTTCTGCGTCTGAATTAAGACGATCTGAAGAGACCAAAGGTTCAGAAAATAAAGCGCATTCAGGTATTTTCAACAATGTAGCTGACAGTTTCTGGAGAAAGTTTATTGACAGTTCTTTATGTCAACCATCGGATTTTGGAATATGATGTGTTAGGAACTGGGCGAATGAACGAGCAGCCAAACATGAATGCACGTGTGGCCGATGTACTGGCTTCGATACTACTGATCACACTAATCGTAATGGACGACTGCCTGACATGATTATTCTTGACAGGTTCATATCTTACCTGATTAGCTGTACGCAATCAGTGGTTGCATACGACTCTTTTTCAGCAATTTTTAAACTAGTTTTCATAGTGCCACAAGAATCAATGTCGGGTCAAATCTTGTATACATTATTCAACGTATTCCAAAAGTCTCACACTATTTTGACAAACTCCATCATGCACGGAATTTGACTATTTGAACTACTGAGTGCCAAACTTTCTCCCGGAAACACACATGATTGTCAAAAACAGTTTTCCTGGGAGAGGCAGTGCTTGTTTTGTTGCTAAGGGGGTTCAGTCCAAGCATTTACCATAGACTAATATCACTGAAAGTTTGAAAAAAATGAAAAGCAAGATGGTGCACGACTTTTGGGACAACGTGTATACACAATCACCTGAAGATGTGATTGGTAAGCACAGTATAAACTACTACACGTATGCAGATTATAAATAGTTGTACAAATTAGTTCCACCATTAGATGTTAAAACGTTGGTTGTCGCCTTGGATCGGTGTATTGATAGCGTCAACAACTAGATCATTGACAATAAGCTCCACCTTAATGAGAATAAACACCAAGATTCTTTTATGCAACCAAAGGAAAGACATTTACAAATTAGCGTAGATAACATTGAAACTGAAAATTAAAAACTGTATTTTAGTGACACGGTAAAAATTAAGAGTGCATTTTGAATTGTCAGTGGAGCTTGATATCAGCTATTTATGTACTACCTTATTTTGAGAATTACGTAGAATTAAGGGGGGGGCTACACCTGGAGGCTATCTCGCTTATTACTGGACCGAATTTTACCACATTTCACACATATAACAAGCATAGTAAGGAGTCTTAAAATGCGCAATCAAATTTGAGAAAAAAGTTTCGTTTCCATGGATACGCCGCCATATTGGATTTTATTGACATGTTTTACGATTAGATCTAAAAATTTGTCTGTTGTTTTTTTCCTAAACGAATGAGTAAATTTTTAATGAATGTTTTCCTGAGGTAGCATTCAAGTTTGCGAAAAATCCATGAAAATCCACACTCCTGACACCACCAACAAAAATTTAGTCCATATATCAAAAATTCAACTACGAAATGTTTAGTATTACCTCTTCTCTTCATTCTGTGAAAATTTCATGAAGATTGAATGAAAAATGGTGGAGTTATTTTAAAAAGTATAGAGAAAAGTCGCGTTTTGAGAAAACGGCCGATAAAGAAAAATAAAATACTGACTTTATGAGGAAATGGCGGTTACAAACATGCCTGGTATGGGGATAAATACGGTTTTTGGGAGTTCTTAGGCTATGAAATAGTTGTAGGAGATGCTGAGGAAGCTAAAAATGTCTTCAACTCAAATTTCATGATTTTGAGCTAAATTTTGACTTGGGGGCATAGCCCCCCCCCCCCCCCTTAATCATATTATGTCTATGAACGCTCAATAAAAAATATCGGGTAATCTATTCTCATTTTATGTGTCTATTACTGCAGTGCTCTAATAGCTAACCTACCTAATATCACTCTTCACAAATAACAGCGTTTTCAGAATCTTCTTGCTAGACTTGTTTATGTAAAAATGACATTGCTATTGTAAACGAACTGAGGATCAGATGGACATACAGGGTCACCAATATGGAAGTGTTAAGGAAAACAAGACAGATCCCAGTCAGATATGAGGTAGGAAGAAGGCGGTGGC
>NW_004797775.1:549024-558343 GCF_000002075.1 Aplysia californica | reverse complement strand
CAAAAAAAAAAAACCCACAAAAAACCCCCCAAAACAAGTGGCGTTGGTGGCCCAATGGTTTGGCTACCGGACTCGTATTCGTGACATTGAGTGTTGGGATGTTCGAGCCTCAGCTCGGTCCAACCTTGTGTAAAGGCACTGTCCACGAATTCCCACATGGCTCGGTCCTTTCGGAGACGACGTTAAATCTAGAGGGCCCGCCTTTTAATCTGACAGCGTTGATAGGGGCGTTAAACCATTGCCGTTTCACCATTTTCACCAAAAAAACCTGAATGTTGTTACCAACAAAACAACATAATTTGCTTTAAAGATAAAAAGTAAGTGATTATCAAAATTGTATTTTTAAGATGTTTGAGATGTTTGCAAAGAGCTTGTTTTCTTGGTAACAGCATTCCTTTTCTTTGGCAGTTCCCTAAAATTGTAAACTTTCTTACTCTCTCCTTAATGTACCGTCAGGTACATAAGGCGGAAAGCAGTCGACGCCTCGCTTGCCTGTGCCTGGCCACGTTCTCCAATTTCCGCAAACCTAGGCCCTGCTGATTGCCTCACCCTTTATTGTGCCTCTATAGCTTCCAGTTGGTCTTCCTCGTTTCTTTTTCCAGTTGGTTTCCAATACAATGTCTGACAGGGCAATCCTGTTTTCGGCAGTCTTAGAACATGTCCTAGATATCCCCATCTTCTCCTTTTCATGGTTGTGTTGATACCTTTAATTGCAGCGCTTTCCAACATGTTATTATTTGTAATTAATTCATTCCAATTTTTTAATAGAATTCTTTGTAAACGTTTTGTTAGGAAGCTTTTTAATTGTCGTTGAAATATTTTGTTTGTTTTCCATATCTCTGAACCACACGTCAATATAGCCAACATATTGCTATAATATATTTTCAATTTCGTCTTCAACGAATTATCTTTGACATTCATATTGTAGATTTTAAAGTCTTTGATGGACGTCGTCAAGGTTATTTTCGGCTTGTGGACGAATTATTTTCGGGAGGGCGAAATGAGATGATGACTAGTGTGCAGTTCACAGGTCTTTGGGGCCATAAATTCAAATAAATATCAACATATTATATACCAACATTTTCATTACGGTTTGTAGAATACATCTGTATTGTTTATTTGTGTATTTTTCAACTTATGTTCCTGTAAGAGGCGATTATAATCTCCGCTGAAATTCAAAAAATATGTTTGCACCTAGTCAAATGATACATTAGAATAACCACAACTGTATATAGAACATGAAAATATTGAAAAATGTGTAGTTATTTACATATGTTCTATACTATTTGTACATTTGGATCATAACATCCGATGTTGAAAAAGAAATTAAATAATTTTGAAAAATAATTTTGAAAAAAGGATCACAAACAGAAAAAAACACTCGTATCTTATATGGAATTATTCAGAATTGCATTTGATATAAACCTATACATGTCTTGAGTGGTCATAAAAAGGTCTAGGCCTGGATCTAGCACTCAAAAATATTGATTTCTCAATTACAGTGCACTGGCAATTTGAGTCCAATAGTATCAATATTATAAAGAAGAGTCCTACATTTCTTTATTGAGCAAAAAAATGATACATTTTGT
Source organism: Aplysia californica (assembly GCF_000002075.1). Lineage (NCBI taxonomy): Eukaryota > Metazoa > Mollusca > Gastropoda > Aplysiida > Aplysiidae > Aplysia > Aplysia californica. The sequence goes on along the minus strand of NW_004797775.1, from coordinate 556,754 downwards.
AGTGTATAAGTACTAAGACTGGTGTCTGGGCTATAATTTTGGATTCGTGATAAAACAATGTCGCATAAACTTCGAAATCGTGTTTCAAAAACTGAATCAAAACTTCCGATTTTCGGTGGAATCGTTTGACCCGGAAGTTAACATTTTACTATGACCTTTATTTTGACATGGATATGTGGATTGGAATAGAAACCAAGCTAAAATTGAACGTCGGTTCTCGAGCCGCCGGGGGCGGCCTAGCGTACTGACGGCACTTTAGCCGCGCCCCCCCCCCCCCCACGGCTCCGCGTAGCGGATATTAAGCTGCCAAGGTCCTTGAATGTACCAATTTCTGCGAGGGTTTCTCCAAAGAGAGTAATGAGCGTAGTTTCTGATGATACTCGTAGTACTTTTGTTTTAGATACATTTATTATATGACCAACTTTTTTACGCAGCTTTTGCAAGTTCGTTTATTTTGTTTAATTGCATTTCATGATCTGTGGTGTTTTATGAGCAGATGTCATCTACAAAATCTAAATCTCCTAAATATGGACCATAATTTGTTCATCCAATACCTGTTTCAATGCATTTGCTCTGTCCCATTACAAAATCGTGATTTCTTTTTATGTTCACCCCTCCCTTTCAGGCCATTTTTATAAGCAGTAACAAGCACTGATTATGTAAGCCAAAAGTTGGATTGGTAAACTCTACCTCAAAAAGGTGAGGGGGGGGGGTCTTAACTTTTAATAATCTCGTGGCTGCTGTGGGAGTTTGTTTCTTTCCCCGTCTTTTTACCGCTCTATAATCAGTGGGAGTACGCCAGTGTTGTCTGCCCTCACCTACTCTTTTCAACATTTTTTGGAGAGGATCATTTTCATGTGAACGTTACTGAAAAACGTAGAATAAAGAAACAAAATATGACGGTCGTTTTTGAGATTTCAAGGCCTCTTTTGTTATACGAGTTACCAAATTTTGGTACACCTTTTCTCGCTAATTTCACAACTGAAACTGTACATACACATTAAACAGACATCATACAGAGGTGGATGATTTAAGGTGTCATTGGAAGGTCCTACTTTTTTTTTCTTTCCCTCTTTTTTGTATGTTTAAATTAGCCGTTCCCTGCACTAAGAGATCGTTGTTATGTCACAGCCCTCTCGTTACTTAAAAGACCTAAAGGGTCTGGCTACTCGCAATACTCTACTCACGTTACTTATGCCCAGTGCACAGTGCAGCGCTCTAGAAACATCTGTGTGTTCTGTACTTATGTGATTTATTTGCTTTGCAAAAACAAACTTTCCCCAAGTGTCCATATTGTAAAAAATATATTTGTGTATTAATCTATTTGTGTATATATGTACGCCATTGAAGAACAAATTTGTAACAGCATCAATAAAGTGAATCTCTGCGATTGGCCCAAATATAGATGACGTATTTCAGCCATCTATTTTTATCCTCTTCCGGGGCTTCCCTCGCCAGTTGACGAGATCTCACCGTGGCGGACCCGCTCTGCCGCTTCGCGCACTGTAGATCTAGGTTTCATCGCCGACTGTTTGGGCTGTGTGTGCGCGCGCAGGCTTGTGTGTGTGTGTGTGTGTGTGTGTGTGTGTGTGTGTGTGCGTGTGTGTGTGTGTGTGTGTGTGTACGCTTGTGTGTGTGTGCGTGTGTATGTGTGTGTGTGTGTGTGTGTGTGTGTGTGTGTGTGTGTGTGTGTGTGTATGTGTGCGCGCGTGAATACTTTGAGGAGAAGTTAACTTTATGGAACGAGGATGGCTGAGGTTGACTATAAAAGGTAGTATAAATAATACCTCCCCAAAAAAAAGAAAAAAAAAGAAAACTAACACGGCGAGATCTAGAATCTAATCAACAGTAAAAGTTACTGGCGAGGGAAACCCAAGAGTCTTTGGGGGATACCCCGAAAGAGAACAAAAATAGATGACGGAAATACGTCATCTATATCATTTGGGCCAATCACAGAGATGTGCTATGTGCTCGCTGCAGCTTCATGTAATTCATTGTGTAGTATTTGTCTTTAAATTTAGTTCTCACAGAAGACTGTCGTCACTTTAGTCACGACTGTAGTGGCGGTCGAAAACAGTACACAGTGTAGGAAGCTAGTTTACTATCGATGACCCGTTGCGTCTTGACAGTCATGTCGAAGAGGTGTCACCTCTGTCTCAGAGGCTGACGTGTAATGACCCTCCATCCTTCACGATCGCGAGCTGTCGTTGCACATTCTGCTCTTTCCAGGCCAGCCCATTTTATTCTTTGTCTTCCCCTGGCTTCCCGTTCCACATCTGTCCTTCAAGCACCTAGTCAATCTTAATAATAATGATAAAATATGGCATTTGGAAGGCGCTCAACCCCGATTAAGGTACACAGGATCTGAGCGCTTTACAACAGTAAAATAAAACATTGTGCTGACCAAAAGAAAATCTCTAAATATTAATCTTATCAGTTTAAAAACAAGACATAGAGGAAGTAGAGTTCTCAAACATTACTTCACTCCCTTCTGATCTTGTCTTCTTTGATACGCTCCAAAGGAGTGATATCGTCAGTACGTTTGACTATTTAATATTCCTCTCTGCTAGATCGCATGAGTAGTCGGCTTGGTTCTTCACCTGCAACACTTTTTTACGTGAGAGACCGTTTTTCGATCCTTGTCTCAAGTCAGGTCAGTGTTCTGTAATATACTCTAAAACATATCGGTAAACATCTTAGTCAAGACATCCTACTTTGATAACGAAAATTTAAATCGATTAATACGGAAAGTATGTAAAATTTCAACATCTACACTCCTCTACCTGGATGAATTGTATATAACAGCTTGCATAAAAAATAATTCCATATTTTTAGACAACAAACATCCCTTGTTCCCTCAAATTAGAACATCAGTCAGTAAAAAACCTAGGCTTCTGATCTGTAACAAAAAAAAGATACGGAAGGTCATTTTTACCGCCATCCATCAAAATTCTTCCATCTGAACCATCTTGTTATAAGTATTCATATGATCTTAGAGCTTGCATCAGAATAACATTGAGTATTTATCTTACTTAAGATTATTATTGTTTATATTGCTGTTCATTTATATTATGCATGTGACTGTGTGTGTGTGTGTGTGTGTGTGTGTGTGTGTGTGTGTGTGTGTGTGTGTGTGAGTGTGTGTAGTGAAACACACCAAACCAATGTGCCAGGATCTGTATAATAAAGATTGTATTCTATCTTATCTTATCTTATCCTAAAATGCATTTTCTGCCCAAAAATGCAATTGACCATCCCCTAGGAAGTTTGCCCCTTTTACCCGGCTACAGACAGCGACAGACATTGTCGGTTTGTCAGTGTTTCAGCTCGTGAATCCGCAGCTTGCATTCTATGTTTCCCAGGAAGCCGAGATAATTTTTAGGGCTCTTAGGTCTCCTGGGGTAATAATATTAGTTGTATAGCGTGCTGTAGAGCGTTTATATGCGCTAAATAAATGCTATTATAATAATAATTATTATTATTATTTTTATTATTATTATTATCACCATCATCATCATCATCATTATTATTATTATTTTTAACTCCCCCATCCCCATTATTATCAATTAAAAAGTAGCATCAGACCACCTTTGCACATATATTCAGACTATTTTCTACTTTGAACCAAACAAAGCCATATCTTAAAGGACTTCGGGGTAAAATGTAATGAAGCAGCAAAGCAGAGGTCAACGTGATGAAGTGTGCACTGGCCAGCGTCATTCCTCGCCCCGACCCTATCCGATATAGTAATGTATTTGTCCAGTCGCTACCTCAGAATCAAAAAGTTCTATATGTTCAATACCTTATTTTGATACATTTGACTTTTAAAAATAGAGTTTCACAAGATTTCAATTTTTTTTTTTTAAAGCAATTGTTTGATGATCTTTATGCTGACTCCAAATATGCTTACGATTTTGAAAGAGCAGATAAGAGCCTAATTTTCTTTCTGACCTCGTGTTCTTAGTAACTCAAAACCGCCAAAAATGGCAGATAGAACTGTTTAAGTCTAAGGTAGTGTAGTTGGTACCTGTTTCAATGTTCAAAATCCTTTTGTTCTTTCTTAAATGTTTTTTTTTTTTACAAAGATATGTTTTGTATTGTATGCTTTTAAACAGCCATGACTGGCTGATATAAAAAGTAAGATTGTGTTTTACACGCTCATCGCAGCAATTGAAAATAGTATTTATCTCTTTTCAAGCGTGGAAAACACATGAAATGTCCGACCAGCAGCAGACTTTTAACACTGTTGCAGTACTGTAAGTTCTAATCGTCACACACGAGTAAAAAAACACACACGATTTTGTTTATGTTTTATAGAATGCATTTTTTCCAGCCTTTCTGAGTTTCAGATAAAGTAAACAAATCTTTAGAATCTAAGCTATTAAGTACAGCACGTCTTTAATCATTAAAAAATGTTTTAAAGGCCTAATGTATTTACATAGGTGTGTTTTACGCCCCCATAAACATAATTTGTACTATTTAGAAGGAGGGCTATCGACCCTACCTGTTAGGACCAAACCGTGCTGAGAGGATACAACACCGCAGCAGAAAGACTGAGATACTCGATAAAGATTTTCTCCAAACTCGGGAATCGACCTCGAGAATCAAACTCGGGTCTCTTGTGTGAGAAACCGAAACGCCTAAGCGCCTTCCACAGATGTCGCTTCTTCAACTGTTATCATATGACCAGACTGAGTCCGCCCTACTTTAAAATATTTTCCCTCTTTTCTTTCTGTCTTACTCTTTCCCAGCGCTAAATGACCTTTATTGTGTCGAAGTGCTTCTCTTTACTTACACAAAACAAGGAGGAAGACTGCTCCTCTCCTGCCTATGAGAGCTGAGTCGGACTAAAAGTGTTACAACACACGGGAACAAACACGCCGACATGTGCTCAATAAACACATTTGAACCGAACTTATTATGTCTTTCACATGCAAACGCGAAGTGCCTTTTATAAAAATGACCACAGACGCCAGTAGCTAGAAAATGTAGTCCGATGTATCGATGTTTAAGATCCCCCATCCCCTCATCTCTCCGGTATACACAAGTACAATCCAAGTTACTGTCTAAATTGTGTCTATGAGGGCGTAAAACACTTACATTTAAAGAAAAACCAACTGGGTAGAACAGTATGCCCGCGAGCATGATATAATTCAGCATTTATTCCAGAATTCCCTCTGGCTGTCGGAGCCTAATTTCACAAAGCAAAGCAAAGTCGTGCTGATTGTTCCAGGTGCTGAAAATAAACCTAATCAAGGCTCTGGCTTGACCGATTTTTGCAGGGCCTCAAACATCCCTTACAAATGTTAGTAAATCAAATGCGGTCATTGCTTCCAGTGTACTGCTCAGCTGAATAGTTTTAAAAGTACACCCCTACCCATTTTCTCCCTGATACCCGGCTCTCACACTTTAATTCCAACCCAATGTGCTCCCCATATTAACTGCAAATTTTCCTCATCACTTGTTCGTGACACCTCCTTAGTTCCTCTCTTTCTCTCTTACACATTTTCTCTCTCTCTCTTTCTCTCTCTCTCTCTCTCTTTCCCTCTCTCTCTCTCTCTCTCTCTCTCTCTCTCTCTCTCTGTACCTCTTTCCCTCTCTCTTTCTCGTTCTCTCTCTCTCCATGTGTACCCCCCCTCTCTCTCTCTCTCTCTCTCTCTCTCCCTCTCTCTCTCTCTCTCTCTCTCTCTACCCCCTTCCTCTTTCTTGCCCCTCCTGTTTCGCTCGTCTTTAGCTGTTACTAATGCAGAAGAACTTGCAAGTCTCCAGAATTAATGAAAAAATTTTAATTTAAATCTCAAACCCCAGCAAATGTTCAAAGTTTACTGTATATGCATCACCACTTTGTTCAACAATAGAGTGTGGACACTGTATTTTGTCTAGCAGAACACAAAAATTATATTGACTTTGATAATTGCATGAAAATTGTCAACATTAGGCCTTAGAGGAAATTGTCTTGGACCACGAACGGTCAATATCGCCTCCAAACGTCGCTGATTGAGCAGAACAGACGAGTGATCTCTCCGGACAAGGCTAAAGCTCTCTGCTCCACAGTATAATCAGTATTCCAAATTGGACTTCTTTTTTTCTGAAGAGCCACGCACCTCCAGAACAATTCACTATTTCTGTGAGAAAAAATAAACAATCATAATTCTTCTAGGGAGCACGAGGTAGGGGTATACCACGGGAAACACGGAGGAGATGACGTAAGGAAAGGGATATGAGAGAAATGAAGCTCCCTTGGAACGGGCTTGAAAGGATGGCCCAGGACAGAGATAAATAGAAGGAGCTTATATGTAGCCCATACCCTGCCAGGTGTGGAAGGCATTGATGATAATGATGACAGTTCTACTATTTTCGGGGATCCAAGTTTTCAGCTAAGTTCCTCAATAACGTCGATGTCCTAAGCATTGCATCTAAGTCCGTTTGGGTACGTACTTTTTAATCGGAGACAATCATAGTGTTATTCCTATCAAGAATCGTAAAAAGCAAGAAAACTGTAAGTATAAGCCTTGACCGTAGCATGAAACTGCATTTTGGTGATGTTGAAAGGCCCGTCTTTGGTAGAGTTTTGATGGGGTGTAAAAATCGAGAACTTTCAAAATTTGGATTCAGTGGAAACTGCGTATCAAAGTGGCGTTAACTCTATAGATACCGAGACAGCGTATCGACGCTGTGTTAACTCCATAGATATCGAAACTGTGTTGTACCGGCGTTAACTCTCTCTCTCTATATATATATCGAAACACTGTCTCGAAGGGGCGACAACTCAGAAGTGTCTTTCAAGGGTGATTTTCATTAGGCCTATACACATTCAATGACATGATCGAGCAGCGGGAACACACGTGAAGTTAACATGTCGCTCCCTAGAATTACAGAGTTCTATGTGCTCAGTACCTAGTTTTGAGAAATTTGTCATTTAAAATTTTGAATTTCTCAACGTTCCATGCTTTTTCGAAAGCAATTCTTTGAATATCTTGATAACTACTACGAATAATCTCACGATTTTGACAGAGCAGAGAACATGTTTTTGTTCCTGACCTCATCGTCTTGATGTAACTCAAAACAGACAAAGATGCCAGACAGAAATCAATGTAAACATGCTCTTAATAATGAAAGATACCAAATAATGCTGGAAGTGAAATGGAAAGAGAATGTGTTTTTTTTCTTATTAAGGTTTTAACTGTTTGCTGACTTTGTCAAGTCTAGTAAGTGACTTATTACTTCGATCCTATTAATATAAGCCGAAATCTGACTACTATTGATAGTGTCTGAGTAATGGCCACTGTTCTCTGTGATCTTGTGTGTGTGTGTGTGTGTGTGTGTGTGTGTGTGTGTGTTTGTTTGTGCGTGTATGTGTGTATATGTGTGTGTGTTTGTGTGTGTGTGTGTGTGTGTGTGTGTGTCTGTGCGTGTGTGTGTGTGTGTGTGTGTGTGTTTGTGTGAGCGAGTATTAGGTATATACATGTGTGTGTGTATGCGTGTGTGTGTGTATGTGTGTATGGGAGTGTGTGTGCGTGTGCATGTTTGTGTGTGTGTTTGTTTATGTGTATGTGTACGTGTATGTGGGCATGTATGTGTGTGCGTTTGTGTGTAATCAAGCGCTCATGTGAGTGCGTTGCACATGTGTGTGAATGTGTGTGTGTGTGTGTGTGTGTGTGTGTGTGTGTGCGTGTGTGTGTTTATGTATATGTGTGTGCGTGTGTCAGTGCGTGGATGTGTGTGTGTGT
>NW_004797775.1:541084-548924 GCF_000002075.1 Aplysia californica | reverse complement strand
GTGTGTGTGTGTCTGTGATTATGTGTGCGCGCTTGTATCAATGTGTGTATGTGTGTGTTGTATGTTTGTGTATGTGTATGTGTGTGTGCATGTGTGTGAGTGTAGGAGTGGGCGTGTGTCAATGTGTGTATGCGTGTGTGTATGTGTTTGTGTGTGTGTGTGTGTGTGTGTGTGTGTGTGTGTTTATGTGTGTGTATCAATATGAATGTGTGTGTATGTGTGTGAATGTGTCAATTTGTTTGTGTATATGTGTGTATGTGTGCATGTGTGCATGTGTCAATGCGTGTACGTGTGTATGTGTGGGTGTCTGTGTAGGTGGTATGCTTGTGTGTTTGTGTGCGTTTGTGTGCGTGTGTGTATGCCACTGTGTATATGCGTGTGTGTTTGTCTATATATGTATGCATGCGTGTGCGTGCTTGTGTCAACGTGTTTGTGTGTGTGTGTGTGAGTGTGTGTGTGTGTAAGCGTTCGTGTGTCAATGTGTGTATGTGTGTGTATGTGTGTGCTTGTGTCAATGTGTGTAAATGTGTGTGTGTGTGTGTTTGTATATTCAAGTGTTATTATCAGTAGCATCAAGTCCCTCATAGAGACATCAGGCCGAAAAGATAATAGTATAACTATGACAACAATGATTATGAGCCCACCTGGATTCGAACCACGAACTTCTGTGTAACAGATCCAGTTTGTTACCCATTGTACACCGGGGTCCCCTGATTATCTCCCTTGTCCTAAATCTGTGGCGCAAAAGTCTACATCCCTGCGGCGTCCCTTCAGAGCTGTCTTTGATAACACTAATTGAAAGTTTGCCTGGGCATTTTACACAGCCCGATCAAATAGAGGCCGAAAGACTCTACAATCATGGAAGGTTCAGCCAAAGAAATGTTCGCCTTTACTCTTCTCCTTTGATGTATTTGCTATAAAGGGGAAAAAAGCAGTAAGAAAATTCGGTAAAACTACAGTAATTTGACCCTCAACTCTTAATAATAATAATAATAATAATAATCATAATCATAATCATAATCATAATCATAATAATAATAATTGCATTTATATAGCGCATATCGATGCCCAAGAGCATGCTCTATGCGCTTTACAACTATTACTACCCCAGCAGACCCTCTGAGAACACTCAGAAACATTCTCAGCTTCCGCGGAAGCATACCGTGCAAGCTCCGGATTTCACGCACTCAAACTCTATCAAACTGACAAGATCGTTCACTCTTTAAAATAAGTTAAAAGCCTCTTTCGCGATGACGTCACAACGACCCAAACATGGCATCATTTAAAGTGGATATATACCCTGGATGTGCTTGGAAACTCACGTAAGTTCCATATTGAGGGTTCACGTTTACTTTTACTGATTCCAAAAAAAAAACCAGCAACCGTTTTATCTGACCCCGTGCTGCTCTACAAATGTGTCAGTCAGGAGCTAGGCTCTCCCACGTCAGGGGATAAATGAGTAAGAATGTATAAATGTCATTATTATTTTAAAAGAACATTGTATAATAAACCTTTACATTTTACTACTTGTGCTTAACTTTCAGAGAATTTCCAACTACATGGGCAGCATTTTGTTGAGTCATACTCCTGAAAACATTTTGCGTAAATTTTAGTTATCTCATTGTTTGGCTTATCTCAATTTATTTATGGAAATGGGTATCTTTGCGTTCATCAATAATTCAAACCATCGTTTTGAATTGTTACTTTTATGGTGGGGGTCTTGGGTGAGTAAAGTTGTTCTTTTCTTGAGGGGGAGGGAATAGGATAAATACAAAACTACTATTTTTCAATGGTCTTAATTTTTTTCTGAAGAGGTAAAGCATCGGCGTTTGCTGAGTAAAGATTCGGCTATTCTCCATAGAGCATAAAAGACTCAAGTTCTACTTCGGTGATGGGAACTTTTATATTCTTTTAGGGTTTTTTTCACTTCGCCTCTTCCTTCGGTATTGTGCATTCCACTCATCCTTGGTAGGCGAAGATCGGCAGGGTCGAGCAGCCCGCCTTCAAAATGATCTACTGTAAGAATTGTCTTGGACAATCACCCAATGTGGAGGAAAAACGTGTCTGTCTTAGACAGGTGATGTCATTTTAGAGTCAAAACCTGCTCCAACGGTCATCTGGCAAAGACGTTGAACTGTACAAGAGACAATTTCTCACATTCCCTCATGCGATTTTTAAAACATTATAATGACATTGTCTAAAACGTCCATCTGTCTAAGACAACCTGTTTTCTTTTTAAAAACAGGTGACCGTCTTGGATAATTTAAACCTTGATATACAACGGCAAGGGGGAAGTGGCAAATTGTCTTTTGTTCAGGAGATTGTCATGGTCAGGTGACAGCTAGAGTAGGCTCGGCTGTACTTCTTGCCAGTGGGCGCTGGATGATCTACAACTATTTTTAAAGAAGAAGCCTCACTTTTCGAATCTGAGGACAAACTCGAAACACTTAACTGGTCCAGAGATTTTCGAGAAATCTACATAAAAAAGAGTTTTAGCATATAAACTCTAATAACAGTGCTATAGTTACATATTTTTTGCTCCTGCTTTATCAAGAAAATATATGTCTTTTACCAATTTTATATAAGTTCCGGTAGGGTTGCACCAAAATAGCATTAACTCACGGACAGTAACACATTTCTGACTCGCTAAGTCGTCGACCACCTTTTGCAGTTTCTGTTCTGCAACGGTTAGGCTCATTGCTTGAACACCCAAAAGAAGTAAGTTTGATTTCTGCGTTCATGAATTGTTTTGTTATAGAATATCTCCGTACCAGCGCTAGTGGGTGTTGCGGTTAGGTACTCAGGACCTGTGTCTGATTCCCTTGTAGGGAAGAATTCTGAGTAAGTATCACGATGGGTTTTTTCTTTTCTTTTTTTAAAACTGGGATGTTGTATCCCTTACAGCCTGGTTTGACCCTGGTAGGTAGAGTCGTGGTCCACCTACTGAATCATCTCAATTGTATCAATGATATATGGGTGTAAAAGCAAATAGTTTTCAAAACTCATATCTTCGTCTTTCTAATGAAAAGCTGAATCCCACTTAGCCCTAGTTTGTGCCAGAAATTCACATCAGAATCAGAGACTGCATAGCCCAGCGTACTACTAACTGTGCCTATTGCGCTTGTTATATTTGTTCAGGGGGCTCTCGTTGTTCGCCTCCCATTCAATAGATCGTGGATACGAATCCGGATAGAGATTGAAAATGTTTGTCTCTAAAATGTTCTCCTTTCACATCCTTTTCTGCTCTCTCATTGTAGTTCTGTCATCTGTTTTCGTCTCCACTTTCTTCCCCCACCCCTCACCTCCTAGCCCCCCTCCTCTGGGCCCCTATTTCTTTCTGCAGCCTTTCTACTGCTACTCATTGGCGACTTCTTACTGTTGTCTTTCAACAACACACCTAATTTTATAGTAGGAAAGATCTACACCTAACATTCTTGAACAAGGGCGAAATATTTCAGAGGTCGCGTGTGCAAGTTGTGCACGTTAAAGTTCCTTGGTGGTCCAACATTGATAAGAGTAGGCTTCGGCCGTCACGCAGAAAAAATTCAAGTTTCCTACCAACTGAAAATATTTCATGTGTACCGCGCGCTCATATGACCTTATGAAGTTTCGAGCATCGTAAAAAAACTTACGCACAAAATAAAAGAAATACTTGTTCAAAAAGAAAACCCGAAGAATTATAGTTTTAACCCAAAAGATGTAATCATGACCTTCCCTCGGCCCAGACGCAATGGATCGATATTTTCGATCCCGTTTCGTCTGAGTGGTGTTAGTCAAAACATGCATAAAGTGAGGTCAGTCGGTTCTGAGGTATTGGATAACGAACGGCAGATGAGACAAGCATCGACTTGGGTAAAAAAAAAAAGTGTGATGGGACACGATTAGGAGGTTGTGCCGTGACCTGGACTTATGACCGAGACTGGAAGATTGTACATAGTTTGAGCCCCCTTCAACATGATTTAAATCCATTAAAGGTTGCCTGTTTCGATCATGTCATGTCTGTCAGGATCAACTCTGCCGGAGAGTAATATAGTATACAGGCCTATATATTACACACACACACGCACACACACACACGTACATACACACACGTACACACACACACACACACACACAAACACATATATAATATATATATATATATGTATATATAACTGGATACCTTGAGGCGTCATCTCTGACTCAGAGGTTGATGTGTAATGACCCCCCATCCTTCACGGTCGCGAGCTGTCGTTGCACATTCTGCCATACACAAGTCAGCCCATGTCTTTATGTTGTCCATCCATATTTTTCTTAACCTTTATTAGATAGATAGAAATTAATAGATAGATAGATAGATAGATAGATAGATAGATAGATAGATAGATAGATAGATAAAACCATATTTTTTTGTCTTGTGTCCTTTCTTTGGACGTTATGTTACTGATCTTATAATCGTTTACTGAAAATATGTGAGTGAGTAGGTACAATGATATTTCAACTTTAGAATGGATCAATAAAAGAATGCGAATAACGTCGATTACGTCTATTTATTAGCGTTTTATTATAATTGGGTTTTTTTTCTTCTTCACCACCAGGGCAACATTCAAAATTTCCTACCAACTGAATGTTTTATGTGTCCTGCGTGTTCAGATGACCTTATTAGTTAAGAGCGCCGTAAAACGCTTGCAAAGAAACAGAAAGTTCCAATAACATAACTTTTTCAAACGGGAATTGAGCTCACGTTTAATATTCTTCAAAGCATTTAACCGTTACATCACAGGCACTGGCCTTCAGAGATAGCGATATCGAAAATATTCTACGTCACAGGTATCTAATGCAAGGTCCGCGTGCTGTATCCGGCCCGGCGAACAATTACAATTATATCTTAACCTCGAGAAAACATTAAGTAGTCCATTCTGAGAATCCCCAGGACACAGATATTCACTGTTGCCAAGAAAAGATGTCAAACATCAAGCTCTGACAAAATGGCATACTAACGAAAATGAGTATTCCTTGATTTGTTAGATTTTAACGTTTGTTAATTTTTATTCCTATATTTGTTTTAAAAAGGCTAAGTTTTCCTCTGCTAAATCAGTGTGCATTCCGCAATCATAAGTGTAAGTTGCGTTTGTCGCCCAGAGCGATTGATTTTAACACCTATATCCTTCGTCAACAACGCCGTGCGCTTGGATTGTTGTCTACTGTTTTGTTTCTGCATATCGTCTGTGTCTCATGTTATCCACTTAAACTTGTTTGGGTACTTTCTACAGCAGAGACAAGTACCAGTTTTGGTTGTTCTTTGACCATAGCATTAGACTGTATTTTGATGATGTTAAAATGTGCATATTTGATAGAGCTTTGGGACGGTGTAAAAACCGAACGTTCTCGAAATTGTACTTATGTGGTTTGATTGCAGCAGCAACGATAATGTTTCACAATCATACTACTAGATAGTGGAAAGAGGTCATGGTTGGGAGAGATATGAGGAGACACAATTATGCGTTAGTACTAACGATGCGATCTCAATCAAAGTTTCATGGAGTTTCAGATTATTGACAGGGATGAAGGTTGCACTTGGAGACTGCAGAGTAATTATTCATGTTTTACGCGTCCATCCACACAAGGTAGATAATTGAGTGTTCCGGCTGCTTCGACACTGCATAGTACTACAACGGTACAGACCCATCCTTTTAGTTTCAATAATTAAAACATTATTAATCATTTTAGTTGTCAAAGAAAAGTTGTTGTAGTGCACACCACTTTTCGGTGACACGGGGATCAGATGGGTGGTCACTGGAGTGTGTCTTTGAGCAAGACACGACAACCCTAGCTCAAATTACAGGGCGCTGCACAGTGGCGACCGACAGTGGCATTGTTAGTAAACTGTTCTGTATTTGTGTAATAGTGTGTATTTATGTATGTATTTATGCATGTATGTATTTACGTATGTAAGCATTTATAATTATATGTATCTATGTATGTATGTTTGCCATTGTAAAACAAAGTGCCCTTCTGGGACAAATAAAAGTGTAATTTATTTATTTATTTTATTATTATTTTCTAAACGGTGAAAAAAAGGAACAGTAGCATTCACAGTCTCGGAGTAACTATGTTGGTTGTTTTGAATACTGTGTCCTAAATCTCCCTGCTTTAAGACATGATGTAAATAAGTGTCAAAACATTCATTCATAAGTGTAGTTCCATTCTCAAAAAGGCAATGGGGTTTTTTTTTCGTCTCTATCTCATTTTATCAGAGATGTAAGAAGGGGGGGGGGGCGGTCAAGGAGTGACGGTGCCTCGGTTTGGGGAAGGCCTGGTGTGTCCTGTTCAGGACAGCCCTCTCAACATTGGTTCCCACCTGGGGCCCACTCTGACCTGTGACTCCACGAAGCTGCATCAGCATGCACAGTGGCCACACCCCGGTAACCGCTTTGGCAAGCGGGCTGAACCAGGTACACAGTACAACCGGTTGGGGTTCAAACCCACTGGTAAGTAATCTAGGGTCTGTCTCTCTATAATTGTAAAGACTGGCTCCGGCGGACTGCACGGGCGAAACCGCTAGGATGGTTCAACGGGCAGGAACGTAACCCCAACAGCGTCGGTCGCGGAACGCGACATGGCTTCAGTGAGACAGGAAGACACTGCTTGCCATTCGCCGAAACCCGGCACATCTCCCGCCGTCGTGCTACCTGATCCAGATGGTTTGAACTCAAAGTCAAGCAAAAGTAATCAAATCATGATTTCACCATCCTTAAGCTCCAAGTCTAGACTAGTTCAGTCCAACACACACCTGGCCCCCACAGCTTCAGACATTTCCGGGAGAAGATCGACCTGCTTAGAGCCATCTCCACGCACGACCCATCGCCCCCAGCGATACGAAGTCATGGCCATCTTCGCCAACGAAGGACGAACATCACCATTTCATTTTATTTAATTCAGGGATCTTAAGCCCCGGTTACACGCAACGATAAATTGTATCAGATTCGTCGGATGAGAGAACAGTCCGTTTTATCGAACTGTGCTGTCTGTTTACACGTTCCAATCTATCGTCCAGTTTTCTTTCGATCGAGGAGATTTCTCTTCATAAAGCCACAATGTCTCTTTGCGACGACAGCGATTTGCCTGCATTCTATGTAAAGATTTTGAGCTCTAATGAATAAAAGGCGAACACAGTACCTGTAAATCACGAGAGCCCCCCCCCCGTACATTTTGATATAGCAGAACAGTGTCTTTAGAAAAGGGTGGCCATACTGTACTGTGTTGTGTGTAGAAGTAGAAGCTTTGACTTGACTGCAGATATGATGTGCAACGCACCGAGTGACCCTGATGCACAGCTTCACCCTTGACGATCAACTAAATAATAAAATTGATAAAATATAGGGCCTACATAATAACGCACCAAATCAGGTTCGCGGCCAGCAACTTTGCTTATTTTGAGACGCTGATTCTGAATATGAAGTCAGTTTTTACCTACGATAATTTTTTTTAAACATTTGCGCCCAGAGTTTAGTTTTGCGAGGCGGCAAATTTCAAAGTGAATCTACTTCACAGCGCGTCCCCCTCAAGTCTGACCGTGGTCGCACGGAAAATATCAAGCAGGACTTGATTTCTCGACCGAAGTCTCCAAACCATCGTTCAATCGTCCAAATTTTGGGGTTACATGTAACGATTTATCGTATGATCGCTTGATCGTCCAGTTTTTGTACAATTTATTGTTACGTGTAATAGGGCCTTTACACTCGCGGCCCACGGGCCAACAGAGACCCACAGGACGATACTTTGCAGGCTCGTGCCTGAAGTCAAAGTTAGGTGTTAGTGCGGCCCTTCCGTTATTCTCACACGCTCCTCTTTCGTGTGT
>NW_004797775.1:531084-538584 GCF_000002075.1 Aplysia californica | reverse complement strand
TTTTTTGTTTTTTACATTTCCATCTGGGTTCTCTGTTCGCGTGCCCCACTCTGCCTGAGCTTCATAGCGTGCAGGGTGGAAGCAGTTGGACTCCAGAATGTTCCAAAACAAGTCTATGGGGGGCGCTAAACATAACTGAGAACAAGACTGTGTCTAAGTCAACTTTTACTAGATGAAGAAGAAAGGAATAAGCCATAGACTTAAGCCTATATATTTTCTTTGGGATACGCTGCAGTTTTCCCAATTTTCCCGCTACACCGTTTACGGTAGAGTGTCATGCACATCATCAAAAGATGCCGGAGAGTCTTCTATATAATACATAGATACCAAGGACTCAAATTTTTGCCATTTTGGACACAAATAAAATCTTGCGTTTCGAACAATCGGTCATACCACAAACGTGGCTGATCATTATTTATCTCATATGTCCATTTATGAGCTCTAATGATATCAAGATAGAAAAGACCGGCGTTGATAGCTTTCATTATCTTAACCAGCGTGTTTGATTACACTTCCGATTCTGCCAGAGTTTAACCTAGCCACAACAGGGAGGGGGCGAGGGAGGCTCAGACGGTCTGTTCTATAAACAGGAGAAGGGCGAGGTAGAGCGCTATGACTGCTGATTTAGACTCGTTTACAATTAGGACAGAGACAGATAATTGATTAACGCATTTGGGTAATGACTCATCTTACTGGTACGTGAGTTGCTTATAGTTGATCAAGAGCAATGTGCTCTGTGATGTCAATTACTTCCCTCTCGTAGATGATAATGTGCCGCTATTAAGGCCCAACTTTCACGATGAATGTGACCACAGTCTAAAAGCGATGGTGTCAGCGCTTACACGTGAGTTGCATCATAAATGTTTTACAATCGAGTTGGTTCAACTTTCATTGAGATGGAATTTACAGTAGGTGGAGATGTCGACAGAATAATTGATTTTTCATTGAGATGTTTATCATTATCTATTTCCAAACTGTTTTCCTGTTTTCTGTTCTCTTTCTGTTTTGAACCATAAAAATGACTACAATGTTAACATATTTTCTACTAAGCTTACGAATCCGGCACCAAATTCAGACACAGGACCAAAATATACCCCCCCCCCCCAAAAAAAAGAACAAAAACAAACAACCAAGAACAAAAATCAAACCTACAAAAAAACCTTTTCACACGGGAATTGAACTCATGTCTCTGACATTCAGACTCAGCTGAGAACGTTTTGCTTAATTTGGAAAAGGGTCGTGCACATTCGCTTACTTCTCTGAACGCCTTGCGAGTATAAAACATTTCTGGGTCCGTAATTACAAGTCGACAAAAAAGGAAAACATAACCAACTCAGTTACCTTAGACGAACACAAAGCATTATCATTTAATAAAATTTAATAATTTCTCCTAAGATATAGCACAAAGTACTAAGTGGGATGTTGTACTCTTATGTTTGGACAATTTTCACAAAAATGTATCTTTCTTCTTGTACTATCTAGGGCGTTCAGGGGAGAAAGAGCTTCCCGTCTCTGGCAAGCTCGATGTCCTGGCTGGGTGGGATGTTGTGAGTCTCCAGGGTATCCTTCACACCCTCGATCCAGGTCTTCCTTGGCCTTCCTCTTGTCTTGTACTCTGATACCCAGAAATGCCAGGACCAAAAACCTAAAATAGTTCTTTAGGGAACATTGCTAGGTTAAAAATGGACAGAAAGGAACTCTGTGTGTCTAATTATTGTTAATCTTTGTTCCCCTCCGTTTATGATGTGATGGATCTCAAACATTGAGTAGCTTTCTTCTCCCGTGAGTTTGAATAATTCAACCCTGACATTTGTGCTGGTTCGTTTTATGTTGGCAGATTTACTCACAAAATAGGGTGTTTGATTTCCTCGCTTGAGAACGCTGCTGCTCCGTGGACTTTCTCTGTTGGATACCTGCACTGTTGTTACCAGACCCCTCGGAGAGTCAGCTCGTCTACTTAACAGTCACGCTAATCCGTCTGGCAACAGACCCATTGTCTCTCTCTCTCTCTCTCTCTCTCTCTCTCTCTCTCTCTCTCTCTCTCTCTTTTTTTTTTTTCCCTCTCTTTCTCTCTCCCTCTCCCTCTCTTTCCCTCTCTCTCTCTCTTTATCCCCCCCTCTCTCTCACCCACGAAATGAGGAGATATAAAGAGAAGACAGTTTGATAGGAAAGGAGGAGGAGCAAATCTCGCCAGAGCACCCGCCAACACCTTCTCTCTTTCTTCTTAGCATTTGCAGAAGTTGGACGTTGCGTTCCTGAGCTTTCTGCAATGCAACACCGTGCTTTTTTGCCATTTCCCTTCGCGCCTGTGTTGTCTTGGTTCCGATCTAGGCTTCTGTGCCCCGTTCCTATCTTCTGTTAGGTTTCCAATGTCCTCTTTTGCTGCTAACGTTTTGTTTTCAGAGTATGTTCCCCGAAGGATTCAAGGCTCCTGATATGCCCACAGTAACTCAGTTTCAGTTTTAATACTTTCTGGAGGTCGTCTTCACTTATTTTGAATAGCAAAAAACAAAAACAAAAAGAGCACATGGGATCGAAATATGCTTTATTTGTTTGGTGCAGTTCTTGAAAGTGGCGTGGCACAACATTCTCCTCTGCTGTTTAATTGTGACCATTTAGTTTTAACTCAGGCAATATAGTGTTTCAGAACCACAAACAGATCATTCTACTCCACGTTAATAGTTATTATTTGGGTCCTCTCGTGGCCTAGATGTTAAGGTGTTCACCTCTCATTCAAATGTCCAGGGTTCGAATCCGGGTTGCGACGGAAAAAATCTTTAAAATTGTCCCCTTTTACCTTCTTTCCTTTTCTCTTAACATATTCTGCTTTCATCTCCACTTTCTTCCCTCACCCCTCACCTCCTTTGCCCCTTCCTCTGGGCTCTCGGCTCTTTCTACAGCTTTTCTACTGCTACTCCCTAGGCCCCTTCTTACTGCTGTCTTTCAGCAACACCCCTGATCTTCTGGTATGAAAGATCTACACCTAGCCTTCTCGGACAAGGGCGAAAAATCTCGGAGGTCCCGAGTGCAAGTTGCGCATATTAAAGCTCCCTTTGTGGTTCAAAATCGATAAGAGTAGGCTTCGGGCGCCACCCGGGAAGAATTCAAAATTCTTACCAAATGAAAATGTTTTGTGTGTCCTGCTCGCTCATATGTCCTTACTCAGCTGAGAGCATCATTATTCCTCGTCATTTTGTAAACAATCCTGGCAATTTCTGTTACATTTACAGGGAAGTAAACCTATATTACACACAAGAGAGCGATGTCAAACTGCAAAAGTCCTTTGGTAAAAATGACGTTTTGTCTGTCTAAAATATGAAAATCCTTCGGACCATGGTTGCTCGAAAATGTAGAACAATCGCTTTGCTCTCGAGGAACGGGTTGAGATCAGACACTTACATAGCTTTACCACTTTGAAAACGGCTTTTTCGCATGCATATACCCACACGTCATCCTGCCTTTCTTTAATGTAACATACCAATGAAGAAGAAGAAGAAGAAGAAGAAGAAGAAGAAGAAGAAGAAGAAGAAGAAGAGGGAGAAGGAGAAGGAGAAGGAGAAGGAGAAGGAGAAGGAGGAGGAGGAGGAGGAGGAGGAGGAGGAGGAAATCATCCCGAGAATCCCCTCAAAAATAAAAGGCCCTACAAAAAATTACCTCTCAAAACAAAACAAAAACCCATCGGAATTGTTTCAGTGACCTGACTCTGTCTTGGTATAGCAGCACTCCCGGGCTGCGTGAAGAAGCGTATGTCTACGAAGGTTGTTCCAGCCTATATCATACAGTGAGGCTGATCTTCAAGCTGTACGCAAGATTTTATATCGCCAAAAGTGTCTCGAGTTACAGGAAAGTGAACCAAGGACAAACGTAGTCGCAGTTGTTGTTGTTTTTTTCTTTCGTTCCTACTTTTCCCCCCTTTCTTTCGTTTTTTCTTTGACCCCTTCTCTCTTTCATTATCTGTTTATCTGTCTACCAGTCTGTCTATTGATCTCTCCTCCCCCTCTCTCTCTCCCTCGCTCTATCTCTCTCTATGTATCTGTCTCTGTCTCTGTCTCTGTCTCTGTTTCTGTCCCCCTCTCTCTCTCTCTCTCTCTCTCTCTCTCTCTCTCTCTCTCTCTCTCTCTCTTTCTCTCTCCCTTCCTCTCCCTCCAAGTAACAAGAATGTGAGTCAGGGGCATGCGTATTTACAATACTTTCTTATTCTTCCGTTGTTTCTTTCTTTTTACTTGCTTTGATTTCTTTTTAATTCTTCCTTTCTTTATATATTTCATTCCTTCTTCTTTCTTTTTTATTCTTTGAATCTTTGTCCTTCTTTCTCTATCCTTCCTCCTTCCTATCTTCTCTTTCTTTCTCTTTCTTCCCACCTTTCTCTCTCTCAATCTCTTTTTTACTTTCTGCTTACCTCGTCCTCTTTTCTCTCCCCATTTTTTCTGACTGTCTTATTATTTTTCTCGACATTTTACACTTAGTCTTGATCCTTGCTGTCTGCGTTCCAAGTCTCCATTCTTGTATATCATCTATAATATACTGATCAGACAGTACAGTTAGTCAGGCTTATCATCTTTCAGAACGTCGGTCATGGGAGCAGGAAGGATTTTCTCTGCTCAACAGTACACCACGCAAGTCTTGATGCTTCTGGCGATTGAATTTTTCAAAGGCATCGTAGCTTCTTTTACCAGGATAAACCAAGACCCCCATACTACGAGTACCATACTCAACACACGACTTTCTGAGGCAGAATAGTATAAACTTACCGCCCTATTCAGCTCATTCATTTTGGGGCTCCAGTGGCTAAGTGAGTAGTTGTGAGGTCAGATTCAAAAGTAATGCCAAGCAAGTGTCGGTGACATTGGGTTTAGATGGGTGGTCATTGGTCACTGGAGTGTTTTCTTGAGCAAGACACGACAACCTTAGCTGGAAAAAAAAACAGGGCGCTGCACGTTGGCGACCAGCAATGGCACGTTTGTGAAATTGTTCTGTATTGGCGTAGTAGAAGTATTGTGTATTCACACGTATATTAAAAATATCTATGTATTTATGTATGTATGTATTTATTATTCTGTAGGGCCCATTTATACATGCATGTTTGACATTGTAATCCAAATTTCTCCACGGGGATCAATGAAATGTTGTTCATTTTATTTCACCTGACCTAATCTCATTGAACACCATTGACTTTGAGTGGGTGGTTGGCGGGTGCTCTGTTGTGGTTTGCTTCTTCTTTCCTATCAAACATCTATCGTCCTTATCTCCCCTCTTTCTTTTTTACTCTCTTGTAACACCTCTAATCTTCTGGCGCTCATATGACCTTATGGAGTTGAGAGTGCCGTAAAACCTCTACTAAAACTAAAACTAAAACTTTGACTTTGAGGCACCCTTCAGAGACAACTTAACTGTTGACACTAAATATCACAAACAACAGCACAGCAGTTTGGCACAGCTATCCCCAAGGTGTAAGAAAAAATATTCAGAAAGTAGAAACAAACTCTAAACATTGCAAAAGGGCAGCAGAAATTGCAACCTGAAGTGGCTTTGCAACATTCTGATTTTAGGCACCCAGGTCAAGGTCACACACGGAGCAAAGTGACGGTCAAAGTGCCACGTATTATTTGAATTTGTCAAGTGAAACCTCATCTCACTGGTAACTTTTTACCAAAAAGACAACCCCCCCTCCCGAAAAAAAAGAGAAAATAAACGTGAACAATGTTTGACGTGTCTTTTTCTATTGACCTTAGTTGTGTATACGTTATATTATGTTTCTTTTACAGGCATGTATAATATAATTTCTAAAAATAATTTTAGGAAAAAGAACCCATAATCGAAACTGTAAAAGGAAATATCAGTGTGTGTGTGAGTGTGTGTGTGTGTGTGTGTGTGTGTGTGTGTGTGTGTGTGTGTGTGTGTGTGTGTGTGCAGACGTTTGCATGCAGGTGACTGTGTCTGTGCTTGTGTATGTGTGCGCGCATGTGTGTTGTTTTGTGTGTGTGCATGTGAGTATGTCTGTACTTGTGTATGTGTGGGCGTGTGTGTTTTAGTGTGTGGGAACGTGAGTGTGCTTAGATGGGGATTGTAGCAGCCTGTCTTGTTAAGAATTCGAATAATGTTGATCGCAATCATCATCATCATCATCATCATCATCATCATCATTTATCATTATCATCATCATCATCATCATCATCATCATCATCATCATCATCATCATCATCATCATCATCATCATCTTCATCATCATCATCATCATATTATCAATGAAAATCGTGAAAATAATTATTATGAAAATGAAGAAAACAATAGGGAAAATAATGTAGTGTCTTTTTATGTCTATCTGATCAAGCTAACTTTAATGTAAACTACTTCAGTTTCATTTTCTATTAATAACTTACCAATATTCTGCACCAAATCACGACATGGGACAAAAAGAAAGAACCAACCCACCCCTTCCCCCCCAAAAAAAAAATCAAAGAGAAAAAAACCCAACAAATAAACAAACAAACGACCTAGAATACCCCAAATAGAAACAAAACAAAGAAAAGACATCCAGACTTTGGTCACACCATGTGATGACGGATTGCACCACATTTCCAAAGACATGCAGACTATGAAAAAGAACGTGCACTCTCACCCAGCATCATCCACCAACCCAACCGTCCACCCACGTTTCTATTTTCCACCCTCCTCCCCAATACTTTCTTTGAAAGTTTCAAGAAATATTACCGTACTCAAGCTTTTAAAACCACCATATCAGCAGTAAAATCCTTCTGGTGCTGTGTAGTTACGCCAAAGCCACGTCATGTCTGGCCTGCAAACGGTTAATCCGAGAAACGGACAGCAAAACCGAACATCAAATACCGAATATCGAGTACCAAGTTCCGATGACAGGAAAGGTGATTAAGACTGGCGGGATGGTCATGAATCTTTTATGAGGAATATCGGTGTTGATCCGATTGTGTGGTCTATTATGAGAGCGGTAACGGCAGTCGCCAGGGTGGTTTTGAAGAGATTTGACAGCAAGTTGTCGTTGTTTGCCGGCACTTCAAGGTTTGTCCAGTGATTTATGGTCAGTAGATTAGACAGGGGTGTGTTGCTTGGAGATAGAGCTTTGGTACAGGGTTGGAGGAAAAATGTTTGCCTGGAAAAAAGGTTGCTTTCGACGTTTTATTACTGTCGTACAACGATGGTGGAAAAAAGCAACAGTTAGAGACAAATTCAGTTTTTGAGACACTTGGATAGACTTAAAGGCTTTGGACGTGCAGCTCTCACTGGCAAAATTGCAGCAAACGAGGCCGAGGTAGACCCATCACAACATATTTGAAGGGCCTGAATAGAAAGGTGACTGGGAAAGGTCAGGAGAATAATAACAATATAACTTTTTGAGTGTAAAGGTAAAAATGGTGAAACATGATCGCCGATGTCATTTGTTGATCTGGCATTTGATAATGGGTGGTGGGTGTGAAGGCAAAGAATAGTACGGTTAAAAATTTGATGGATTCTCTCCGCCCCCCC
>NW_004797775.1:523490-529306 GCF_000002075.1 Aplysia californica | reverse complement strand
AATTATATATATATTAATATATACATATATATAATATACATATGAGAGAGAGAGAGAGAGGAGACCCTGGATATGCCAAATAGGTCATGTATGTTTCGAATCGAAGACTCAAGAAAGTAGACTTTTCCCCTTGAACTTCGGCAGTCTGGGATGAGTTTCACTTCTCCCCAACCTTCTTTCTGGCCCGATCCTATTGATCACGGACCTTAAAATCGGAGGTCTACCCTCCTAAATAACGCCAAACGTTTTGTTTTTCTAATTGCAGAAAAAGGAGGGGGGTGTCACATCCCTTCGGATTGAGTGTGTTTAATTCATTACTATTAGATTTAATTAAAATAGGAAGTAAGCATGGAACCATATTTAATTAAAACTATTTATTTGTAATCAAGGACAAACGAGATTAAAGTTTGACACTGTGTGTTTAATTAGTAAACTAAACTCTAGAGTATGTACACGACATTTATTTTTACTTTCAGTCGTTATCTCAAACTGGAATGTCTCACGACGAAGTGGAATCAGGCACTCGCCAATCTTTGAACATAATATGGAGGTATAAGTATGATCTTAAATTCGGCTCACATTCCAAATTTCGCTAATGTTGGAGATGAACACTAAAAGATTGAGCTAGCAAAACTGAACGGATTGTTGCTTGAACAAGAAGGCTTTTCGTTTCATACCAAAAATTAAATGTCGGAAACAGCAAAACACGCTTTCGAAATAAAGATTAAACCAATGCTGCTGTCGGGCTCAGAAATTTGGGGTACCAAATATTGGGACGTGACCGAAATGTTCGGGTAAAATTCCGGAAAGCCTTTCATGGGCTTGCAAAGCTACACCCAAGTGTTTTGTTCTAAGAGAAGTGGGAAGAACCAATGTGTGCTCTGATTACATGCAGTGTGTCACTAAATTCTGGTGCAGACTTATACACTTAGAAAATGGCATAAATTCAAAGAAATCAAAGAAATGTTGTATGCAATTATATCGTTCCTTCGAACTGTGCAGAGTCAACTGGGCTAAAGAAGTTAAAAACATATTATTTTACCAGGGGCTTTGGATATGCCTTGTTTTCTTAAAGCGTTGGAAGCACTAAATTATTCCTCAGGGAAGTAAAAAATAGTTTTGTTGGTCTTTCTGTGCAGAATATAGAGATATACGTCTGTCGCAATTATAATTTATTTTCTCTTACCATTCCTTTTCAAGAAACAGCGGTATTGGAACAGACGAGTCATAGTCTTGATAAAAACTCATAGCTTTCGAGTAAATAGCCATCTCTATCTGAGGAAAATAATAAATTCACCATTATGTAAGAAGCGTAATTCTCATGCAATTGAGGCTGAATGTCATTTTATTTTCAACTGTCCAAATTTTGCCCATCTAAGGAAATTGTTAATTCCTCCCAGCCTGACTCCGACCAGTGACAGAAGTATGCAATGTTTGACCCTTAGTAAGAGATATGTGCACAGCCTGTGCTCTTTCATTATTGACAATTTATAAAAGAAATGACTGTTTTATATGATGTGATGTTGGCCAATTGCCCTAAACACTGAATAAACTTACTTAAATAAATAAATCCTATTTATCTGCCTTGTGTTTGATGAAATATATTATTTTGAATAAAAGTTGGGATATTTGCGATTGAAGGAGGGAAGTGTCGTTGGTGACAGAGATATAATTAGCCAGAAAATAGCCCCCAAAGTCTGGTGATTTCCAAAGCTTAAGGGTCCTTGGAAACTGCTAATTTACATTTTCGTTATTCTCAATAAAAACTACACAGAAGCGAGTTTTAAATGGATATAAACGGTGCTTATAAAAAAAGTATTATTATTCGACAAAAATAGCCAAACAAGTGGAAAAAGTGTTTGTTTCTTCGATTTCCTTATTTTGACGAAGGCGGATTACACTAGGCGGCTACACAATAATAAAAACTTTTTTGTGACCAGCGCCTTTGTTCTTGGTAGAAGAGAAAATAATCTATCTCTTTTTTTTCTCAGCACGATGGAAAAATTAATTCCACTGGTGCTGCTGTACAAGGTTTGCCTTCGTCTTGTTTGTGCCGTCAACGTCTTGTTGAATTTGGAATTGATAAATAGTGTTTGTTGAAGGTCGGTCAGCCATTGAGAATACCCTTGACTTTGTTTTGCTGTGCGCAAAAAAAATGTTTTGTAACGCCATTCTTTTTACACCCCCATCAACACGATTTAAACCATTCAGAAGGCGGGCTTCTACCCTGCGGGTCAGGGACAACCTGGGCTGCGACAAAAAGCCGATCGAGATACTTGATAAAACTGTTCTCCACACGGGAATTGAACTCAGGTTAACTGTGTGTCATGGCGATGCCCCACACCATCACACCACTGGTTTGCTGGGTTCTCCTACTGTGTTATTCCAAATCTAAACAGAATGTGCTTTTAAATGGACGTAAACACGCATTCAGACCAAACAAAAAATGCGATGAACATTTCTCAACGGGCGGGAAAACAATATCGTTAAAAAGATAAATGAGAGGTTGTACTTTCTGAAGAAACTTAGGTCCTTCATTCTGAATCGATCCATCCTTCAGATAGTCTACACAGCCACAATAGAAACTTTGATAAAGTTGGGTACTTCTTGCTATGGTAGCAAGTTGGGAAGACATCACAAGTTGATCAGAAAGGCATCAAGAACAATCGGTAGAGACCTAAAAAACTTTGAATACCTGCACAAGACAAACGTTCTTAAACATGCGAAAATAATGCTAAGGGACCATACCCACCCACTGACGTCGGGATTTCAATTATCCCCCGCAATAAACGAAAATACATTTTTTTAAAGCAAGAACAGACAGATATAAAAATTCATTCGTACCAACTGCTGTGAGATTACTGAACACACAGAGCTACAAATGAAAGAGAGAGAGAGAGAGAGAGAGAGAGAGAGAGAGAGAGAGAGCGAGAGAGAGAATGTTTTACAGAGTGGTTTACTTCAGTTCGTAAAAAATTTACTTACTAATATACGGTCTTGTTGTGTGTATAGGTAAGTGCACCTACCCTTTGTTACATTCAACTGCTATTGTAAATGACCAAGACAATTCTCTCTGTAAGATGAATAAAGGTTATAATTGTTATTGTCAAAATGTTGGTTTAAATGGTTTCCTCATTTTGACGAGCGCCTGATTTCCCCACGATGCTTCACATTTTTAAAATGTATATAAAAAGAAAGTCTATACTGAGCACCATCTCCATTGTAACAGGGGTGGGACTCTTAAAACATTATTTTAAAAAGTTTGAACTAGATACGCTATTAGTGATATTACGCCTGATCTGACGACGAGACGCCATCTGAAGCCATAAATGTTGTTGAATTTACAGAAGCGATGAGCCGGCATGACGTAGTCTGCCATTTCTTTAAGGTTACTCACAACAAATCAATCCCATTTTAGTTGCTTTCTATCAAAGTTAAACGACATCATACTATAATGAAAGAGGTGCTTGAAGGAAGGATTTGGGGCCGGGAAGCCAAGGGTAGATAAAGAGTAACTTAGATGGACAACATTAAAACAATGACTGGCCTCCTGGGTATAACAACAGAATGTGCAACGGCAGCTCGCGGCCGTGAAGGATGGAGGGGCATTACACGTCACCTCTGAGTCAGAGATGGCACGCCCGTGTATCTAGGTATCAGAGTTATATTAGTCTCTTGCCTGTTTTATGTATCATTTTAACAAACGGAATAGAAGGAGATGGACTTTTATTCCTATGTAGCAAGTTCATGCCGGTGGAAGCAGCTTGTTTCCTATATAGCCAACATTTTGAAGATTGGAGCGTAAACGTAATATGTGAGGCGAGCTGTCAAAAGGACTTGCTTCTCATATTTTTAGCCTTATGGACACATATAAGCTCAAATTTTCAGTTTGAGTTTGTGCAATTTGTTAGAAAGAATTGATGAAAGACATGACTTGAAGAACGTGATATTAGTTGAAATCCACAAATCTGACCTCATGTTTTGATTTTTGGCCTATATTTCCAATTACGGATCGCGAGAAGTAGCTCATTTTGAAAGAACGCTTCAAATATACAAGTACAGTCTGACTATTAATTTGAACCAGTAAGTTGAGGCTCAGGCATTCGAACTAATACCGAGTGCACACTGACTTTTGCAATTTTTTAATACGTTGGGGCCATTCAAAGTTCCCTTCATGGAGCGGTAAAACGTACCATTTTGATACAAAACGACCAATTACACGCTTGGCTACGAAAAACAAATGCTTTTAACTTGAAGGTCAACATCAAATTCACTCGAATTCGGTCTAATTGTATGAAAATATTCAAAATGACAACTCCATGAAGGAGCAATCTGGCAGGTCCCGACTGATGCAAAAACGTTTGAATGGCAGTGTGCACTCCATGTAAGAGAATGTTTCAGTACAATAAAAGCTGTTGCAATTTGATAACTTGGTTTTCTGCTAAATTATCTAGAATGCGTCGATAGAGAAGCAAATTATGCTTACAGTCAAGAGATCAGCCAAAATATCTACAAATCTACACAAACACGTTATGAAAGGGCATGTCGAGGTCTCCATTCGTCACTTAACTACTACACACATACCGGGTCTCCAGTCTCCATTGCCCAACATGCGGGGTATCCAAGACGAAAGACAATTTTAAGGTATTTTAAGAGGCCTAAAACACTTTGACTATCTGCACAAGACAAACGTTCTAAAAAAAAGACGGAAATGATGCTAGAGTACCATTGCCACCCTTTGACATCGGGATCTCTATTATCGACCCGAAGTAAACGATTTATTTCCAAAAATCCTTTACGTAAAACGTCACCATTTCTCCTTTGATGCGAACTCCATCTACATTACACATTACTGGAAAATGAAACCTACCAATACCATAAGACACCATAACACTGTCCCCGTGGTTTTATGCACCCCGCATAATTTAGCAACATTAGATCTTTTTTGCATAATTTCTGATTATTTTCTTTTATCATTCTTAGTTAAAATTAACAGAATCGTATAATTTTACATGGGCTCAGTTTGCATAATTTCAGAATTTTTCTTACATAAAACGACGGGGACAGATAACAGCACGCCTACCATATTTGATACATGATCAGTTGCCAAACAACAAAACTATACCGCTCAGAACCCCTCGTACAGTATTATCATTCGCACGATCCCTTAAAGCAATTTCACCAGGCATGTGACCGTCCTTCTTTACTGGGAAACCGAGTGTATCAAATATTAACCAGCTCACGACTTGTCATCCCACTCAGGGTTCTGACATCAGCAGCAAATAAAACAGCCACTGGGCAGAGTAAAAGAAAAGGACGTGAATCGGAAGAAGGATGAAAAAAAAATATGCAAGAGAAAAAAAATAGGCCGAGGTTGGGTGACACCAATGGACTGTGACCTGTGGACTGGGAATATGTAGAATGATGCTGAGCTAATATACAAAAGGGAGAAAGATAAATGAGACGAGTAGATTCTTGAAGGTGTACAAATTAAGTCGAGGGGATACTAATTTACGTAGTTCATCAAAACTGAATAAGAATATCAACCACAGGACTCCCTAAGAAGAAAGAACACACACACACACACACACACACACACACACACACACACACACACACACTCACACACACACACACACACACACACACACACACACACACACACACACACACACACATACACACTTACATATATGTATATAAGATTTATATCTTTATATTATTATAAGATACATTTATATATATAATATTCAAATATATGTTATTTTTATGCTTATATGTATCTATACATTATCTATCTATCTATCTATATATAT
>NW_004797775.1:517032-520890 GCF_000002075.1 Aplysia californica | reverse complement strand
CGAGAAAGGTCACGTCTGCCGTTGTCTCTGTTCTATGTTCTAAACCCTCCCTCCCCCACCCAAACACACACAATCCTGACCATACCATGATAATCAGGAGATTAAAGCTTTCTCTGCAGGCACTAGGCAGAGTCGGAGACTGGGGCAGTGGGTGGAGAGATTCGCTCTAGCTTGAGAAGAAAAAACCGCGTATGATGTTTTAGCTTCTTTTGTCGTCGTTATCGTCGTCGTGGAAGAAAATCTTTCATGGCTTTGAAAGGTTGGGTGTTGTCACTGTACTTTATATAATGTATGGAAAAGCCCGTCTGTGTTTGACATGGCAAAACTGAGTTGAGTCAGACAGTTCAAGCTACCCTAGAATTACAAAGTTCTGTCTGCTCAGTACCTAGTTATGAGAAATTTTATTTTAAAATTTTGAGTTTGACGACATGTCAATAAGTTTTTTAAAAATTGCTATTTAAAAAATGTTGTCTTGATAACGACTCCGAATAATCTTACGATTTTGATACAGCAGAGGGAACATTTGGTTTCTGACCTGATGGCCTTACTTAAAATGGCCAAAAATGTCAGATAGAACTTTGTAATTCTAAGATATCGAGTTTTGTACATGCTTTTGGCATCGACGCCTGCGCTGTTATGGATAGGCTTCTTGCTCGCTGAAGATATAAGTTCGATTCTCGAGTGCTGAATTTTGTTGTACCGGATGGCTCCGTCTTTTTGGGGGAATATCATTTGAAAGGAAACTACTACAAAAACTAACGTTTGTTTTGCTGAGTCGGCTGCTCTTGAAATAACTTTGAACATGGTGATTTAGTTCCCCGAATCTTGCATGATCTGATTCATTGCGACTCCCTGTCATAATTGAAATCTTTCCAAGAACCCAACAACCCCCTTTGGATGATTTAAAAAGAAAAAAAGAAAAGAAAAGGAAAAAAAAATACATAGAAGAAAGTAAATTAAGAAACTGAAGAAAAGCAGTGACGAATAACAGAAGAGAAGGAAGTCGGCAGCAAATGACAAGAAAAGAGCGGCTGCAGATGAAATGCCGTGATGGAGCGCTTTTTCAAAGTTCTCGCGTATATAATTTCGTTCAATCTTTGACGTTTTTGAATCAACATCCCCGTCCAACGAAGAAAAAAAATCCCACAGGGATGGAAGAGCTCATGTCTTCACTAGACAAGACATTCGACTCAACTCTGACATATCTGGGAGTAATCCTTTAGAGCGGTATAGTAAAAGGATGTGTTGGCTATTGTGATGCTTCCCCCATCATCCCTCGAGGGTTTTGGGCTAGATTGGGCCGTGGAGAGAGAGAGATAGATAGATATATATATATAGAGAGAGAGAGAGAGAGAGAGAGAGAGAGAGAGAGAGAGAGAGAGAGAGAGAGAGAGAGAGAGAGAGGGGGGGGGGTGTATGATAAAGACGAAAGACCTGCAAGCAGTATCACATCTGAAGATTATAGACTAGTTATGTGACTGTCGATTAGGGGGATAGAGACATTCTATTTATGACAATGTCCCTAGAACAGCCAATATTTAAAAGCTGATTACTCCTTCCCGTCTTACCCCGCCCCCGCCCCACCCCACCCCTTTTTCCACCTCCATCCCACTCCAGCTAGTTGAGAGAAAAAATCCCATTACGTCTCAATACTTTTTGTTGTATCAAAAAGATTGCTCAAGTAGCAGCTCAGTTTGAATCAAGAGAGAGTTCCCAAACAGAGTGAATTATTTATTTCTAAATAAGACTTATTCGCAGTGGGCTGCGATGTGGCGTATTATGGATTTTACTTCATTCTCCCAGTATTATAATAACGCGTTTTCGAACGAATGGATTTACAAACACAAAGTGAAATACTTTTATATGGTTTTGTTATATTTATAGTCTCTCTCTCTATCTCTCTCTCTCTCTTTGTGTGTGTGTGTGTGTGTGTGTGTGTGTGTGTGTGTGTGTGTGTGTGTGTGGGAGTGTGTTGGAGTGTGTGTGCTTGCCAATATTTTTATAGCCAGCGTTTTAGCTTCTTTTTTTTATATGTTAAATTTTTTCGTAACTTCCATTTAATGTTTGTTCAACTAAAACATTACAAACATGCAACCGAAGCATTATAAAGCTCTCTCTGAGAACCTAGTTATGAGAAGGATGATGTAAAACAATGAGTTTCACAACATGTCAAGCTTTTTCGAATGCAGTCTTTGAGTGTCTTGATAACGACTCCAAATAAACTTATAATTTGTATAGACCAGATAGAACATTTTGTTTCTGACATCATGATCTTATGAACTCAGAACGGTCAAAAGAGTCAGATAGAATTTGTAATTCTAAGGTGGGGAACACCTGTCACTACTCTGGTGATTCCCATCGCCCATCGCTCATTAATGGGTCATTAGTGTATAGATTCGCCAGCACTCATTGAGTTATCACTTCTTTTACAGAACAAGTACCGTATGAGGGCAGCCCTGGCTTTGCTTGTTATATAAACTCACAATGCAAAGCTAGCAATATAAGACAGAGATGGGTAACTACAAAGTTCAAGGAATTGCAAATGAACGCACACCGTTTAATTGAGAAAATGCCCTGCTACATAGACACAATATACCATTATGATTAATTCGCTAAAAGAAAGAACTCTTGTCAATGCTTCTGGAAGTGGGAAACCACCAGAATAGCTAAAGCTTACAAAGCGCCCCAGAGTCCCAGACAAGCAAATCAAGCTAATTATCCCACAAGTTAAGGTCTACAAAGTTATCGATGAGCACATCTAGCGAGATTTGATCGTATGATGAATGGAATTACAATGTACTTTCGTGGTTCCTTACTGCTACTCAATTGTAATATTCTTGTTCGCGAATTGTGTGTCCCTTTAAGTACTGCAGAGATTAAAGCAAATAACTAAAAATAATAAGTATGGGGATGAGGAATGTTACGCTCGATTAATGTGTATTAATTAATAAATGCTGATTAGAAAGGTCATAACCCCGTGAAATGTCCTTTATAAAGGAAGACGAAAAATTTTGCATTGGGGATGGGCGTGTGGGCAGTATGGTGGTGGAATGCCTCAAAGTGAAATGGTTGGGGAAAAAAAGGGAAAGGATGCAGTTTGGGAGACTGTTATCAGTCTCTTTTTTTTCTTATCATTTTCTTCATTTTCATTTTATTTCGATCTATTTATTCATTTTTATTTTTTGTTATTCACGTTCACATTTATTTTTATTTATCAACTTGTTTTAAAAAAATTGTATGTGTTTATTTATTTACTTTCCTATTTATTTATTTATATATTTATTAATTAATGTATTTATAGTTTTTGAAAAGGGGATTTCATTTTTGGCAGGCCAAGAAAAAAAAGGGGGGAGTGGGCGGGGCACCTAATACGCTGATCTTCAACCCCCTCCTGTTTGTAAACAATCCATTAATTCCCAATGATTGGACCGGTAACTGGCCGAGCCTGACTCCCACAGCAATGGCTGAGGCTCGTCTCCAGGCAATAATAACAATTATATCACTCCTCTGTGATTAGCATGCATGAGCGATCCTGCTCTGTATTGGAATTAATGCATGAGCTAGCGTATATAACTAATATGCTAGAGGGCATTGGCCCCAACCTGAAATTATTTGGAGAAGCTATCTGGAAATGGGAATACCGCCCCAGCCCCCCTCCCACCAATCTAGCAGCTGACAGATGAATAGTTTACTTTTAGAGGTAAATATGAACTCACAAATCTGTTCCTCTTCCATTCTTTCTGTTTTTGTCTGCCTGTCTGTCTGTATGTGTCTGTGTATGTCTGTCTGTCTGTATCTCTCTGTGTATGTCTGTCTTCTGTCTGTCCGTCTGTCTCTCTTTCTCTCTCTCTCTTTCTC
>NW_004797775.1:507032-514532 GCF_000002075.1 Aplysia californica | reverse complement strand
TGTGTGTGTGAGAGAGAGAGAGAGAGAGAGAGAGAGAGAGAGACAGAGAGAGAGAGGGGGGGGCGGCGACATTTATTTGCATTTAGTAGCTATTTGGTTAAGACGGAAGATTTGATTTTCGTGCCTCGTAGAGTCACGCACGGCACAGAAATCTAATCGTAAACTTGTTCGTGTATTTATCTGTTTTTGTGCCCGTCCAAGACTGTACTTGACAAAGACAAGGCACCATAGAGGCAGCATAGCGCGAGAAAAGAAGAACAAGGTCATTGGTCATTATATTATAGATTTAATGTCCCTTGAAAGACTGTAAAGTTAGTCAAGAGGCAACACATTCGAAACCAACATCTGTCCCCTTTAAAACCCTATATTATAATCGCAAAGAATGGATGGAGAGCCTTAAAAACTCCCCAATGTGACTTATATTCTGAAGGCACAATATGAGATTCGAACCAAGGCCATCCGCCGCTCTGTAGTCCAGCTTGATACCAACTGAGCTAACTGTGTTTTCTGAAGCAAAATGGAAAAAAGGAGATGATGCACCAACGTAAATAGCAAACATGTACTTTTGGCTTTGTATTATCTTAGTGATCGTAAGTAACTTAATAAGATTTCCATCTTCACATAGAATACTTAGGAGGCTCTCGTGGCCTAGAGGTTAAGGTGTTGGCCCCTCATTCAAAGGTCCCGAGTTCGAATTTGGGTAGCGACCGAAACATTTTTTTCTCTAAAATTGTCTCTTTTCACCTCCTTTCCTGCTCACTAGCAATATTCTGTCGTCTGCTTTCGTCTCCTCCTTCTGCCCCCACCCCTTCACCTCCTTTGCCCCCTCATCTGGGCTCCTGACTCTTTCTGCAGCCTTTCTACTGCCACTCCTTGACTCCTTCTTACAGCTGTCTTTCTGCCACACCCCTGATCTTCTGGTAAGAAAGATCTACACCTAGCCTACTCGGACAAGGGCGAAAAATCTCGGAGGGCCCGTGTGCAAGTTGAGCACGTTAAAGATTCCCTGGGGGTCTAAAATCGATAAGAGTAGGCTTCGGCCACCACCCGGGCTAAATTCAAAATTTCCTATCAACTAAAGGTATTAGGTGTGTCCCGCGCGCTCATATGACCTTATGCAGTTGCGAGCGCCGTAAAACCCTCTATTTAAAAAAAAAAATAGATTACTTATGGTGAACCGGGAACCAGTGTCTCAGATGTAACGGTTACGCGCTTCTCCGTCACACCCAGAGGTCCGGGTTCGATTCCCAACGGGGAAACAACTTCTCGAGTATTTCGGTCTTTTTGCTGGGATTTTGTATCCCACCTAGCCCGAGTTGGTCTTGACAGGCAGGGTAGACAGCCTACCTCCTAAATGGTCTATATTGTATCGGTGGGCGCGTTCGAAAACCTACATAAAAAATACGTTTACTTCCCCATCCTGTGTACAACTGGAGACTACTGCGCAGGAGCAGGAGCCAACGCAAGGTCGCCTTGCCGACAATGCAGAAGAGCCAATAATCATAATAATATTTCAGATGCATTGATACCAGCATGTTCTACAGGGTTAACCGGAGCTAACGTAATTGGGGTCCAATAGACAACACTGTACTACTTACTTAAGTAAGTTACAGGGTTAGGATTAGGGTTCGGGTTAGGATTAAGGTTAGGGTAAATATCAGTTTGATAAGAGTTTTACGGCGCCTACAACTGCATAAAATCTTGCTCGAGGAACACAAGTTGGTTGTTTTCACGTTATTCACAACATGGCTTAGTATTATCTTGTAATGTCGGAGTAGTTGAACATACAAATTTGACGTTAAAATCCAGTTTTAAAAACAATAGATTACACTTTAAAAATAGAACCATCTACATCTTTGCGTAAACGTTTTTACAAAATGCATAAATAGGAATAAGCTACGTTATATTGATCACGTTGGATGGTGAAATTATTGGGTTTTAATAGCAAACAGGCAAACATAAGTGCTACGGTCTTATGTCAGTGCATCATTTATTGAGATGGGGCGAGTGGTTAGTGTTTATGGTGTTGGTTTTAATGGGTGCAACAAGTTTCAACAAGGAAAGATTCTGCTGTCCTTACATCCTTTAAGAATATTATTTGTCATACAAAAGAAAAACAAGAAATCCAGTTTCAATTGAGTTTTGGACATTTTGGAAATTTTAGGACTGAACATTTTACGAAAATTATTCAAAATATTTGACTCAAAACCAACAACTACGAAGACACGACAATCCTTTTATAAGCCACGTTCCAAAAGCAGGCCACTCCTACATTTGAATCTGCTCATATAACAGTTTAGCTCGGCAGTTTACATCGGATAGCGTGTTACTGATCATCTGATATCTGGGCCTGGAATAGTAGATTTGGTGTTACTATAATCTAATTTAGCGCAGAGAGAGAGAGAGAGAGCGAGAGAGAGAGAGAGAGAGAGAGAAAGAGAGAGGGAGAGACAAAGAGAGAGAGAGAGAGAGAGAGAGAGAGAGAGAGAGAGTATTTAGATCTAGATTGTGTTTTGCCTTCAATAAATAGTGCGTAGTTAGAAAAGTACTTTAGTGCCGTGGTGGCTGAAGAGCCAAATGGGGAATCTCGTTTACTTGCCAGTATTTTTCGGGAGACACTCTATCCTGCTACTTTGCCTTTAGATTCGTATTAAAAGTGCTAGATTTTGTTACGTTTCTACACTTGTTAATGTGGCTTCTTTCTCGGTGCACTGTTTTTAGTTTCAGTGCAGTTCAAGATGATGGATTTTGACTGTGAATGTGAGGGAAAGGCTCGCTGTGTAGTCAACAGTATGGCAGTGGCAGTCTGAACTTTTCAAGAACTGACAGCACGTGAGGTTCAATAGCTTTGTTTTAAATTGTCGTCTGATGTTTCTTTTTTCTGTATTTGATTTTACGCCCCACCTCCCCAGCTATACAATGTATTTCCTTTCCTCATGTGCTTGTGCAATGTTTGTAAAGTATCTTCAAACAGACCCACGGCTTCTACAAGCTGGAAACTAGGTTTTACAAGACGGTCATTTGAGCAGGTTTCATAATATCCTTTACTGTTAATGCCTTGCATGTGGGTTTTCTTTTTTTTCTCCAGCAACCTTGAACTTGTCACATATGACTGGAGGCACTCTTCTCCGCAAATAATCATTGATAGATGTATGTGACAATATTTTGAATTTGCACCAGGTCCTCTACTTTCAGAGACTAGATGAGGTTAGTCACAGGTGGCTTCTCTTCGTTTTGAGCCTTGTATTCTGAGAAAACCAGTAGCCCATTGTTTGATTTGTACTTGCTGGAAGCAAAACCGAGGATGAAATGGTCAATGTAATAATATTTGCAGTTCATAACAGAATTCGCTAGGAGGACTTGTTCTTCCATTATTAGGCAAAGAGCAGTGTGGAACGTTTGGGGCGCAGGGTTATTTCTGTGACTGTCTTTTCCCCTGATGCCAACACAGAAGTTTTCAACACATTCTTGATCCAGCAAGTTGCTGAGTAAAAACGTAAAATAAAATATTCCTCTTATCTCTTTATCTCCAAGGGGGGGGGGGGGGGGGGAGGGGAGCCCAATGTGCCAGGGCCGTTTTGTTCCTAAATCTAAGAATGACAAACACTTTACTATATTGTTGGTCATTAAATTAAAAGAAGCATACCTATTTTGATAGTTCTTCATCTACTGAATAAACTCTTGATAAAAAGAGACCTGTTTCCAGCAATTGCCGAAAAGTAATTTGATGTCGTTTGTTGAAGAACTATACGTGCAGATTGCTCTTTCCTGGTGACGTCACTTAGACTGGAAATGGGGGGGGGGGGGGGTGGAGGGGGGTTATTGTCCCGTCTTGTTATTTAGAGGTTTCCCTTCTGTTCTAGCTTTTTTTTTTCAGGAACACGGGGAAAAATAACACTACAGTCACAAAATTGTTCACCTGTTACATGATGCGCAATATTATGGTTAAACTATAAAATAAAATAAAATCATAAGAAGTAAATTTGCTCCCCTAAGATCTTCATTTTTCTATTCTAAAACTTCACTTTGGTTTGTTGACATGCACCAGTTTTGGTTTTGGAATATTCTTATCTGCCCACCCTCAAAGAAAATTATCAGGATTAAATTCACTCTATAAAAGACTGCCATTTTCTATTTTTAAACTCACTTGTTGCTTGTAACGTGATAGGTTCACCCTGCCTCACCCTGACTCCCCTAATACCCTGTAATATATTATTTCTTTCGAGTGTTAATGTCCCATCGCACTCTTTACTAAACAAATCTATTGGCATATTAGGGTTAATGATATCTCCCCTTGCACGCTGATCGTGCAGCCTGGAGTCAAGGGAAACGAGAACTTGTTTCCTGATTGTTGAAAGTAAACAGAAATAAAACGGAACTCGTGCATGTTTCCCACCGAAGCAAGGCGTGACAAAGTGTGCTGTTAGCCCGTTGGGTTAACTGACTTCGACTGACGTCAGAAATTGGAGGTTTGAATCTTGTTAGGGAGCTCAAATATTTCTCGTCCTTATAGGATTACGTCCTTTACAGCCGATTGTGTTGTTTAATAATAGTAGTACACATTATGTGAGGCAGCGAAGTGGAATGAGGCTCTCGTCAATTTTTGGGCATGTAGAGTTATTGGTATTATCTGAAAGCTTATTCATTTTCCTTGCTTTCATATTAAAAGTCTATCTTGAATGGAAGTCCAAATATTTGCTATTGAAAGAGGTGGAGTCACATGGTTTTAGTGGTAAAATTGGTGAGAAAATGGCCGCCAAAGTTTGGTAACTTCAATAGCTTGAGCGTCCTTGAAAATTGAAAAGTTACATATTTTATGTCTTAAATCAACGTTTATCAGTAAAAATCCATCGGAAATGTGTTTTTATATGAACATAAAAGGTATTGACCCAAAAACCAAAAATTGGATAAAATTGCCAACACAGTGGAAATGTCTTTTCATGTTAGTAGAAGTTTGTAAAACAGGAGCGTAGCAGCGAAAGACAAAATTCATCTTTTGGAATGACCTCCCAAATCACCTAATCTTTTTATTGTTCGTCTTGCCTTTTGCTTTCCGCTTTGTCTAGAGTTTATACACCGAGTATCCTCGACCGTCTTCTGGGATGACTATACCAGCTCTGACCCGGTTGGCCCTGACTGGTAGAGTTAAAACAAACGGCCCTCGTTAACGTTTTAAATTGTGCTAACAGAGGAGTGAAACATTTTTAAAAAGTTTACATGAACATCAACTTTTGCAATTTACAGTCAATATTTTGCTACAGATTTGAAGCCCTATCCCTGTCCTCTTTTTGGGATATAATTTCAGTTGTCTCTTTTTTCCCTTTAAAAGAGCCACGTCCCGCAGTTTGTTGACAGGGAAAAAATCGTTTCTCTTGTCTAAAAAGATTGCGTTTTGTTTTGATTGTATGTTTATATTTCCCTTTCCACCCCGAGGACTGTCCATCATGTGTCGGTGGATTCTCCAAGTCTCCCGGGAACTCCTCGCTAGGCCAAAGATGCACGTCCCTCAATCCAGGATTAAAAACACACTTTATTTCTCTTTTTTCGGGGGAGGGGGGGGGGCGGTTGGGTGGCAATCGAGGATTTAAAACACATTTATCTCTTTTTTATTTGGAGGGAATTAAGGGTAGGATATGGGGTGGGGTTAAGCGTTAATTTTCAGATCAGTGCAGCAATTTGGGATTGAAATATTCAGATATTAAACGTTTTTATTAAATAGGAGTTTTACGTCCCTAGTGAAACTTTTAGATAATAATTGAAGCGGTAATCCGAGCTAATGAAAATCCTGTATTATTTTTCGCCTCTTTCCTGAGCTTGTCCCCTCCTGCTCTGTCCTTGATCTCTCTTTCCGTCAAACGGGGGGGTATAATTATAAACATGAAGCATTTGCAAAGAAAAAAAGTTGTAATGTCGTCGAAAGTGCGGGCAAGAAGTTCAAGATGAATTTCTGGCCTTCACAGTGCTCGAGAAAGGTGTGTATTTTTAATGATTATATTTTGTTCGCCTTCGGCAATAAATTGAAAAGTAGAAATAATATACTAACGCTCGTAGAAATGCTATTAAATTCAGATAATCGTCGCATTTTTGTGACAAAAGAGGATGGGTGGACTTGAACGTTGGTGGGGGAATTGGGGAGGAGGAAGAGGGGGGGGGGGGTGGAGGACGAGAAGAAAGGGAAGGGTAGGGGAGAAATAGTTAAGGAAAAGGAGGGATGGGGGAAGAGGGGGAAGAGAGATACTGGATGAAGAAGAGGAGGAGGAGGAGGAGGAGGAGGAGGAGGAAGAGAAGGAGGAGGAGGGGGAGGAGGAGGGGGGGGAGGATGAGGAACAGGACATGAAATAAATACATAGAACCCATCGATAACAGGAGGTGCAGCATTTCCCAATGTAGAACAACATAATTTGAACAAGACTGATAAGGTTTGTTTTTTTCTTGTTTCTGCTCCAAGTTTTGAACTTTTACTACTGAGCAAGGTTTCTCATCTTTTTGGTAACCTATGTGTGTCTTACAGGATGTCAGACTAGTTAAAAAATGGAACACGAAAAATTTACTTTTGATTCGCTTCATTAATCCAGAATATTTTAGTATTGCTAAGTTTCATACTCTTTTTGTTACTGGCAAAGTAACGGCCTCCGTGGAAGCAATGTAGGTCACGGGCTGCCCTTTTGTTGTTCTTTTTTGTCTCCCTTTAATGAGAGACTTGGCCTTGAAAAGACGCCGCCAAATGTGATAACAAAAATGAGTAAATAAATAAAATAGAGACATAAAAACGAAAATTCTACAGAAATGGGAATCGAAATCATGTAAAGAAAGAAAGTAGTTGCTGCTCGTGAAACTGGTTTTATTTCTTTCAGATAAGGAACAAAGAACTCGTTATTTAAACGAGGCAAAAATCGAACGTTAAATAGTTTTCCATTTCCCTAAAATGAACAAGAAAACTAGTAAAATTAAAAGTACACATGAACACAGTCCAGAAGAAAGAGCTGTATGGGAGGAGGGATGTGTATCGTTTTACGCCTATATCAACATTCCAAGGTTGCTTGACCTCCAACTTTGATGTCCAACTCTGGAACTGTGTTGAGTTGGTGAGACGCTATGCAAATGCTCCAACCAGTCGAACTTCACGAATGGTCCTCTGAGGATTTGAACCAAGGTCGCCCACACCATAACCATAGCCCAGCGTTCTAGCTCAGCAATAAATGGCAGACCCGATTCCGTATGTATATTTAAGCAAACACCAAAAGCTTCAAATCATTAATTTTAAGTACCTCCACAAGAAAATTCTCACGAATACAAACATCGACACTTATACAGACACTCAGACTTCCAGTCACAATGTCCCCTCCTCAATCTCTCTCTCTCTCTCTCTCTCTCTCTCTCTCTCTCTCTCTCTCTCTCTCTCTCTCTCTCTCTCTCTCTGTATGTGTGTGTATTTTTGTGTGTGTGTGTAGTGCAAGTGCAGTGTAGTGTGTGTGTGTGTGTGTGTGTGTGTGTGTGTGT
>NW_004797775.1:494541-506811 GCF_000002075.1 Aplysia californica | reverse complement strand
CCGACCCATTCTGTCTGTCTGTCTCTCTCTCTCACTCTCTCTCTCTCGGTTTCTCTCTTTCTCTCTCTCTCTCTCTCTCTCTCTCTCTCTCTCTCTCTCTCTCTCTCTCTCTCTCTTTGACACACCATCGATATTCCAGCACTGACCATTGTAATCAAGAACTGGTTGACAAAGCCTACACGCTACCAAAAAGGAAGGAAAAAAGAAAGAAACAAAGCGGGCGAGAAAGAAAGTAAAGAAAAGAACAATCCAGATGGCACGGTTCCAGTACACAGTAACTTCACTCACAGGATCCCAAACCTGAAGAACACGACTTATCGCAATTATTTTTCTCAACTCCTTGATGAATCCGCTGTAGAAAACTGCAAAGCCTGCTGTTTTCGTCTCTGTTCTGTAACGTTTAATAAAACTCTCTCCAAATTCATACACACTCAATCTCCTTTCTTCCCATTCTTTTTATGAAATCCGTCTCTTTCTCAAATCTTGGGAGATCAATATGGCAATAGAATCCGTTCTCTTTTCCCCCGCATTCGGTGCTATCTCTATCAGACAAAATTGCCTGTCCTGTTGTATTTCCTCATCCCCTCTTTCAATCCTAAACATAAAATGCCCACTTTGTTACAATATCTGTCTTTCAAGACCGAGTACGTAATACACATGTATTCAAGTAGTTACGCAAATATGCAAATGTTTCTCTAAAGTGTTTATGTAGCATGTGATTACTCGTTTCCATCGCCGCCCCCTCCCCTTTCCAACTGTTGTGTAAATATTATGCATCCCCCATGGCTAAGTTTCTTATAAAGTGACGCTACCATCTGCGCAATTAGTTTCTCACGACAAATAATTATGCAGATCTTGTTTTAGCAAGGTCACCCATGTGGCTGTAAGTATTTCACTGAGCCTAATCATTTACAGTGGTGTCCGCTAAACAGCAACCCCCACGGGAAACAAACCTTGACTGGGGTTAGGCTGAGGTCGCTGCTAGCTTAGACCTCCAAGGAGGGGGAGGGTAGGGAGGGCGAATTCCTTTACACCCATCCATTCCCTTTTGATACATATATTATACGCTCATGCACGATTTCTAATCAAGCGATTTGGTGCTGTTGCGCTAGAAAAGGACAAAATATGCTACGCTAGAATCATAAAGATCTCTATGCTCAGAACCAAGTTGTGAGAAATTTGAAGTATTTTTTTTCCATTTCCCAAGTAGTCAAGCTGTTTCGGATACAATTCTTTGAATATCTTTATAGCGATTTCCAATAATCACACGAATTTGATAGAACAGATAAATTATTTGGTTTCTGACTCCATGGTCTTAATAGCTCAACCCGGCCAAAAATGTCAGATTGAACTTTGTAACTCTTAGTTAGCGAATGTTTATTAGTTTTCAAGTGAGCCGAAGCATGGTCCAAGGGCACTAATGTTACAGTTTGTAACCTACACTACCCCCCTCTCCGCCCCCCAAATCGAGAAACCTCAAGAAAAATAGCTCTTGACGAAAATATGTTAACAAAGCTTCTGTATTCTTTGTAGTTGTGTTTTTTCTTTTGCTTGAGAAAGTGTTCTGTGAAGATAAACAAAAGATGAGGGATGCGCTCACACTCTGAAACTATTGGCCACTGTCGTGCGTTCTTTGCAACGTTTTTGAATCGTCAGAAAACATTTTTGCCTGGCAATTTATGTCAACAAAGATTGCTGTTAGAGGGAACAGTTGTTGGTAAGCGCGGTTGTCTATAGATCTATGGGAACATTCCGCCACACAATCAGAGGTTGCTATTAGGTAGACGTTGCTGTTATATGGGCTGCTGTTAAGTGGGCACCACTGTAAATATTTTTCAAAGAATCACTCATATGACTATGGAGTTGTGAGCGCCGTAAAACCCTCACTACACTAACAAACAATGAATCACTAATTTCCCACACATCATCAGTAACTCAGTTTTTTTTTCAGCTCGTACCCACCACCTTCAAACTCAAGGACATACAGAATGACAGAATGGAAAGCGCATTAATACTCTGTTATTCACCTATTCCGCTCCAGTGTCAATAAGAATCAACTAGCATCTCAACTCCCACATCGTGGAAGCCGTAGGGAAATAGCACAACATTTCTTTCATGTGATGCAACGTCCTATCTGTCGTAGCAGGGAATCGTACTCACATCTATTCAGTCACAAGTCAAACACTACATCGCTCAACCAGGATGCTCCCAATAAGAGGTGTGTGTGTGCAAAACGTGCCTGATCATAAACGCACCGTCTCAGCGGCGTAGAGTCCCAATTGCTGACTCGGAGAACTGGAACAAGCAGCCTAGAAACAAAGAGAAGACTTGCATTATTTCTTCAGGGTTTTATTGGAATAAAGATGTACTTACTCTGTGGTGTAACGGCTAGACGCTTCGTTGCCGCACACAGAAGCCCCAAGTTCGATTGCGAGGAAGGAAAAACGTATATCTAGTGTCTCTGCCTTTCGGCTTGGAAATTGTATCACTCTAAGCCTGGGAGGTCCCCAGGCTGACCTCCTTAAAATGACGTAAACTGTGCCCGATAGGGGAGTACGAAACAGCTACTGTAAAAAGCGAACAAACATTTAGAAAATAGAAATTATCTCTATATCTAAAGGAAGCCGCCATTTTGAAAAATCATGTTATATTTTAAAATAGAAAACATTTTTTTTAAAACTATGAACATATTATTATTATAACCCTGACCAAGACCAGTGTTTTTTTAACCCCTTCACTGCTAAGGTGACGTAAGGCTCACGTCTCCTCTGTGTGCTTTGAGTCACCATATTTAACCCTTTTATTTTCCGGCCCGAGTCGATCTCTCGAGCTGGAATATACGAATAAGCGTAGGGGCTCTCGTGGCCTAGAGGTAAGGTGTTGGCCTCTCATTCAAAGGTCCCGGGTTCGATTCCGGGTAGCGACCAAAAAATTTTCTTCTCTAAAATTGTCTCCTTTCACATCCTTTCCTGATCTCTAGCAATGTTCTGTTGTCTGCTTTCATTTCCACTTTCTGTCCCCACCCCCTCACCTCCTTTGCCAC
Source organism: Aplysia californica (assembly GCF_000002075.1). NCBI lineage: Eukaryota > Metazoa > Mollusca > Gastropoda > Aplysiida > Aplysiidae > Aplysia > Aplysia californica. Next base: position 503,768 of record NW_004797775.1, on the reverse strand, counting down.
CTCCTCTGGGCTCCTGACTCTTTCTGCAGCCTTTCTACTGCTACTCCTTGGCTCCTCCTAACTGCTGTCTTTCTGCCACACCCCTGATCTTCTGGTAGGAAAGATCTACACCTAGCCTTCTCGGACAAGGGCGAAAAATCTCGGAGGGCCCGTGTGCAAGTTGCGCACGTTAAAGATCCCTTGGTGGTCTAAAATCGATAAGAGTAGGCTTCGGCCGCCACCCGGGCAAAATTCAAAATTTTCTACCAACTAAAAAGTATTAGGTGTGTCCCGCGCGCTCATATGACCTTATGCAGTTGCGAGCGCTGTAAAACCCTATACTAAACAAACAAACAGAATAAGCGTACATCGTGTTATACCCCACATTTCCCATCTCTCTTACTAATTCGTCCCCACACCCCCTATCCCCATACAACCCACCAATCACTTAAACTCATGGTTTAACTTTACAAATAAACAAATGTGTTTATTTCTATGGGGTTTATTTATTTGCATACGCCATGCGTAATCGCAGAAGGTTAATTCCAGTTGACTACTTTTTGCGACGTAACCCTAGCACATGCTAATAGAAGACAATCTGCGCAATAATATGTAAGCATAATGTGATATTTATTTGTTAGCCTTATTTTTGCACATTTAGATGCCTTTTTCAAAATCATTAAAGGTAGGTAATTAGGTTTTCTTGACTAAACAAAGCAAGTTCGAGTGGCTGAGTTTAAAAAAACAAAAAAAAACCAACAAAACAAAACAACAACAACAACAAAAACACAGTGTGAGCGTCTGTAGGGGAGGGCAAAGTTTTGTAAACACACATGTCGTCTGTGCGAGATCAGCTTACTGTCCCTTTCGTTGTTGGGCTGAGAGTGGTGACGGTTATTGCAATAGTCGTCGGTGGAGAGGGGACAACGACGATACAAGAAACCTAAAATCAAGCTAAAAGAAGCCAACAACGAATTATTTTATCTCTATAAACTGAGATTGATGAAAAACAGGTATGCGCTTTTCCTCGAATATTTGCCTCCTCACCCAATTCTCGGGGCCTAACAGAGAAGGGGTTAATGTTTAAAAAACAGTTTTAGCTAGAAAAAAATGTAAATAAATGTAATTCCTATGTAGAACAACAGCAACAACAACAACAAATAATATTAATAATAATAATAGCAATAATAATAATAATAATAACAATAGTAATAACAATAAATAATAATAATAAAACATGACCATTTCTATAACACCAGGTTCCTAGTGGCTTTAGGCGATTCACAATGAAATAAAATGACTATTGCTTGTTTCAGGCACACCGGCTAAATTTATGCAAAAAAATCATTTCCAATGCATATGTTATTAGGCAACCGTAATCGAAATAAAGAACACATAAAAAGAACACATAAAATACGTGTTTATATTACGTAAGAACTGATTTATATTTATGATCACCCCCCCCCCCCTCCCTTTCCCAATTGAACATCGACCTATGTGATGCAATATTATGTCTTTTTCGACATACAGCACTACAAAATAGTGTTGTGACCAAGTACACACACACGTCTGAGCAGTCTAGACAACCATTAATTTTGTATCTTTGGCAAGGTGAAGAGTTCAGGAGGGGCAGATTCAAACTGGCACAGTGTCTTCCTGCGGAAATAGTTCGCGAAGATGGAACGTATTAAGTCTATAACGACTGTAGATTTGATGTTTCTGCTCATTATTAATTTTCTCACTTCAGATAGGGATTATCGGTAACTGCGTCCTTGGTTTTCACGAAAAACATTTTCTCGGATTTGATTAATTATATTGTGTAAAAAAATGAGAGATGCTTAAAAAACGTAATTAAAACAAAACAGAAAAACCGTGGTTTTATTACTTGTCTGTTTCTCTCAGTCTGTCAAATGTCAATCCAATTTCAAGTCTGGAGTTCAGACTCCATCACATCATCCCCAGTCAAGACGTTAGTTTTTCTGGGGACAAAAAAAAGTAATATCATGGAAAGATCTAGACGTTTGATCCCTGAATACGTAGGGTATACAGACACTCCCGCCCCTGCCCCCCCCCCCCCTCCTGAAAAAAAACCCAAAAAACCCAAAACGGAAAGCAAAAGAAAACAATAATACACGAGACTGAAAGCAATAACCGAAGTAAAAAAACCAAACAAATAAGCAAACAATAGTAAGAGAGGAAAAAAAACAAAATATACCCCCACCCCTCACCACAAACACACACACATAAAGATAAACACACACACACACACACACAAACACACATTAACATATATGCACAATTCATCAACCAAACTACTTCCCCCCCAAAACAAAAAGCACTCTGCAAAATGCGGACTGACTTAATTCTGCAGGTTTATCCATTTAACTGTTAGATTATTCTGAAATCTAATGTATTGAATGTGACGTATTACACTTTGATCTCTTACTTAATAAGAAGTGTCTAGTTCAACCAATTAAGTATAAAGCTTCAACTACAAGTCGCTTTTCCCTGTTTATAAGCTAACATAAAATGTTTTAATAAAAATCATTATTTCAAAGTAGCCTATTTTTAGTGTACATTCTCCAGACTATTACTTTAATCTGCCAGACAATAGAGCCTTTGTAGTAATAGTCACCAGTCACTAGCTGACATTCAAGTAAAATGTTGTTCCAACAGGATAAAAAAACACCTCGAACTTATGTGAATTAATCAATTATAGTTTTCAATAATACAAGCACACACGCACATAATGATAATAATAAATGACATTTATATAGCGCTCAACCCCGAATAAAGTACACAGGCTCTGAGCGCTTTACAATACAGTACAACATACAACAGTAACATGAAACGTTGTGTTCTGACTAAAGAAAATTATTCCAAATATTCATCTTATTAATTTAAAAACAGAAACGACTTCAGCTGACATTTGAATGAATCAAAAGATTTGATTTCTCTCAACTTACTTGGTAAAGCATTCCAGATCTTGGGGCCATGGTATTCAAATGCCCTTTCACCCATTGTTTTAAGTTTCATAGATGGTAAAATAAATTTCTTTTTGTCAGCTGATGATCTTAAACTGCGAGTTGGAATGTACAGTCTTAACAGATTTGAGAAATATGATGGTGCATTATCATTCAAACATTTGTGACATATGGTGGCCAACTTGTACACAATCCTTTTCTCAACAGGAAGCCAATGCAAAGTTCGTAAAAGAGGTTTAGCAGAGTCTCGCTTTCTTTTCCGTAAAACTAAACGTGCTGCATTGTTTTGGACAGTTTGAAGTCTTTTAACTTTCTCCAGTGATATTCCTGATAACAAGGAGTTACAATAATCGAGTTTTGATAAAATTAAGCTAGTTACTAGTAAAGCAGTATACTTGGTATTGATCAGATGACGTATTTTACTAATTTTTCTTATTTCTAAATTCATGCAGCTGATCAGATGATTTACCTCAGCCGACATTGACAAACTAGAATCAAAATAGATGCCAAGATTCTTAACTTTTCTGGAAAATAAAATTTTTGCATCTCCAATTTTAATGTGATCATGGTAAACCTCTTTAACAGACTTTGCATTGCCTGCCAGAATGACTTCTGTTTTATTATCATTTAACATTAATTTATTTTTGTTCATCCAGTTTTTCACATACATATACATGTACAAACACAAACACACACACACGCACACACACACACACACACACACACACACACACACACACACAAACAAACACATGCAAACGCAAACACAACCACACACTCTTAAAATACACGTAGACACACACATATAAATACATACACACACACACACACACACACACAAACACACACACACACACACACACACACACACACACACACACACACACACACACACACACGCTAGCGTCCGCGCTATCAAACACATACAATAACCCGCAAATAGATATCGTTTTTCTCACCCCCTTCATCGGGATCTTTCAATGAATTGCCCCTGATTTAAATATGGTTTTCTTTTCTAGTGTTTAATTAACTTGGAAACAACCTATTTAAATTTTGGGAAGTACATGCAGAAGAATAACAGCAACATCGACTGCAGCAGCAGCAACAAGAACAACAACAATAACAACAACAACAACAACAACAACTATAACTACGACAAGAAAACCGTCATTATCAATAACAACAATAACAATAATGACACCACGAGCACAATCAACAACATCAACAACTTTGCGACAACTGACATCATCCGTTTCGTGTATAGAGTCCAACACATTCAATAAATAGATGACAAACATGAACCGGTACTGACTGCTATCAGTGAGACAATCTCTCCATGGGGGTCCCGTCCCGTCCTTCCCCGTCCCCTCCCCTTTCCACCTTTTACAGCAGATGTTATCCCCAACATCACCACCGAAAACGTTGACCCCCATTACGTTAACTCAACATTTCAATTTTTTTTTTTAAAACACATTTTCAATCTTGGGCTTGAGTATTAAAAAGACGGGGGACATAACCCGGTGTTTGATCCCTGTTCTCTAATAATCGCCTGAGACATCCAACCAAACCCAGGTCCTCACAAAGTATGTAACAGCTGGGGACAGAAAGCGAGACTGTCACAAAACCATGTCACGTACAGCTCCTGATGAGTGCGACGAGAGGTGCCAGCGGAGCTGTAGAGGTATATCGAGATTAGCCTGGAAGAGTAACAAACAAATGTAACAAACACCACCACCACACGTCTCTGACACCCACACTGACGTCAATAAGAGGATCCTCCATAAAACAGAATCCGACAGTAACACCTGAATTTTTAGAACCAACGGTGACCGCATGGACTTCACTGAATCCGGTGAAAGAAATATGGTGAAATGGTGTGGGTTTAATGCCTCTATCAACACTATAAGGTTACATAAGAGGTGAAACTTCCGAGTTTAACGTCCTTCTCCGAAATGACCGAACCAAAATGTGTTTCGTGTACAATGCCTTTCCCAAGGAGGACACAACGTTGGATTGAGCTGGGGCTCGAACCCCCGAACCTGCAACCTCACGATTACGATTCCCGTAGCCTAACCACTAGGCTCCGTCGCCACTACTAAATCCTGTTGAGCTAATTTATGTCACAAAGGCATCAAGGGAAGCAACATCAGTAGACATCGGCAGGATCAAACCTGTTCCTACGGCAACCTATGACAACAGTACCATCAAAAACAACCAAAGCAAACAGAAAAGACAGCAACAACAACCATAACAACCTCTGCGACAATAAATGCTTCAATAACTGTTACAACAACTAGAAAAACAGAAGCAACAATAACCACTCCACCGAGAAACAAAACCTAAAACTACAGCTATAACATAATACCAAAAACAACTCTGCTACTGTTTTACTACCGTACTGAAAAAACAACAACCCAAAAACTACGTCAATCATAAAAAACTGCGACTCGAAACAAAATCAACTACAACAACAACAACAACAACTACTACTACTACTACTACTACTACTACTACTACTACTACTACTACTACTACTCCTACTACTACTACTACTACTACTACTACTACTACTACTGTTGCTGCTGCTACACCAACTACAAAAACTATACCTAAGCAAAAGTAACATCTATAATAACAATACAAATAATAACTTCGTCTACTGGAGTCCTAACCATGAGGTTGCGGGCGCGGGGGCTCTTCGCTCAGGCCCGACGTTGTGTCCTTGAGAAAGGCACTTTGCACGAATTATCCTCACGTCACGTAGGCTTGAATGGGTAACCTTAATAGACAGAGGAAGGTCTTACCAATAATTATGTTAGTGCTATAGTGCCTGCAATATGGCTACTTGCACTGCACCCTTCTCAGAAAGTTGAGATTGTTGAAGAATGCTATCACCAAAAGAAACAGGGTCAACAACAACAATATCAGGATTATCTACCACACCCTACAAAAACAAGTAGCGGATGGATCACAACAACAGCAGCAACAACAACAAAAAGCTATGAAAAATCCAATGTTCTCGGACATCTACTCAAAACTAATTACCCGGCATATTTGCGTAATTATTATCCCCCACGATGACGTTCGCTCTGAAAGGTGTTTCCAGGCAAAGGTGGGAAATCATCCACCACCTCGAGCTGTTGATAACAATTCAAGCACCTGAACCGTGAGAAACAAGAACACATAGTGATTTTTAACCTCTCTTGTAGAAGTAAAATTCGAAATCGCAGAAATCCAACGGGTTTCTGTAACCTTGTCATCACCACCAATGTCAGTCAGTGGTCATGATTCCTGTGTTACGATACATTACGAATCCGAGTCAGCGAGTATCGCTTTCCACGGTGTTCACCCAAAACCGCTAATTATTCACAGAGCAAAGTCTCAGTGTCGTGGTAAAAAGCGGGGGTGAGTGCTTAAAAGGTTTGCATTAGCTCGAAGTGTATACAAAGGGAAATTCGACGGAAATTAAAGGAGGGCGATGAAGAAGAGGAGGGGAGAGAGAGAGAGAGAGAGAGAGAGAGAGAGAGAGAGAGAGAGAGAGAGAGAGAGAACGACAGAGACAGAGGCAATAATAGAGACAGAAACAGAGAAGGGAAAGAGAAAGACAGTCAGGGGAGAGGGAAAGGAGAAGGAGAAACACGATTATTTTTATTTTTATTTTTATTTTTATTTTTTATTTTTATTTTTTTTTGGGGGGGGGTTGCTTTTCTTTTTATTTTTTTTATTTTTTTTTGGGGGGGTACGGGGTTCTGAATGAGGTAGAGGAAGACAGGCGTATGAAGAAACAAAGGCAGGTGGACTGAGAATAATCGAACGTGGAATGAGACACAGAGAATAAGTCACATACACTGACAGAGAGAGCAAGAGAGAGAGAGAGAAAGAGAGAGAGAGAGAGAGAGAGAGAGAGAGAGAGAGACAGACAGACAGACAGACAGACAGACAGACAGACAGACAGACAGACAGACAGAGACAAACACCCGATTAATGACGTTCACGTTGTCTGGGATGGGAACTGCATTAAAGGAGATAATTTGGAAGCAAAATAGTTCCCTGAGTGGGTGTGGTGACTTGTACATAAGCCGAGCCCCACGCGAGCGACCGATCGAGCTGCTAGATTATACTAGAAAGCCCGAGTTGTTTCACTTCGTTTCAATTGAAAACAATGCTGAGTCCTAGTATAACACTGCTTTACTTTGAGAGGGTGACACGCAGAAATTCATTCATTATCATCAATTACCACCCGTTGTGGCGTAGTTGGTATATACGCCTTGTCAGCTCAGGGAAGACAGAGGTTTGAATCTGAATTGTGAGTTTTAAAAAAATTAATTCTTTTTTAATTCTTGAAATATTCTGACAGTGAGGTCCGTTCGAAGTCAGCTCTTCTATTTTTTAGAATAAACTCAAAATGTAAGGGGTTGGGCATATATATATATATATATATGGCCATGAAGAAACGTTCACAATCACGTTAATTGGTAAAATAATGGTTGGCTGATGGGTGATGCATGCAGTTTGGAATAATATAATTTTTCGTAGTTCTATGTTTGAACATGTCCCTTGACAGCTGTTGGCCAGTGCCAAAAAATCCAAAAATCATAATGCGTGTTGCCAAAAAGGATGTCCGAAAATCAAACTATGAATAAAGCCGTGGTTTTTTTTAACAAAAGCCAAAAGCTCATTCATTGGTCTACATAATCATCACTAGAGAATACATACAAAAAGACGTACACTCTCAAACAGGATTTCATAATATCAGTTTCAGTCAAATACGATAGCGTTTCTCAGTGATCTCAGGACGAATTTACGTACTCGTTACCATTCTGTGTTTCAGCATTGGTCTATCCCTATCAAACGGATGTCATCTGATTAGTATCAGAAGGTGCACATGATGAGGTTAGCTATAGCATACATATCCATTGTGAGATATAAGTTCAGCTAATAGTCTGCATGTTGTAAGCATGCATGGGTATGTTGATAATCTTATCAATTATCATCATGACTTTACAGTTAGACAAGTATTTACATCGATAACGACAGAACTATTTAGAAAAGAGGTCAAAGAGGATAGATGCATGTCTAGGGGCTAGTAGCATTGATGACTATATTAATATGATGGGGATGAATGGGGAGGGGGGGGGGGGGGGGGTATTAGATGACGGCTATGTAGATCATTACGTTGAAAAGGCATGTTCATGCTTAATTGCCAAATAAGTGTTTCTTGACGTCAATGTTATCCATACCGCAAAGTCAGCGCTTTCTAGTACGAACTCCATTTCTTTTACTTTCGGGAGTCTTTGTCAAAACTGTAAATTGTCCCTTTGATCCCGAATGAATAACGGATTTTCAATGATTTTCCACTTCTTTTTATACTAACTATCGTTTTAATGACTTGAGTTCAATTCTTTCAAAGTGATTTACGTAATTAGCAGGAACACGGAGCTAGTAAAAGACAGCAATAAGCTTGCAATAAGTTACCTTATTCCAATGACACAAACAGGAGGTGGGCAACTCTATCCTGTTCCCTCCAGGTACAACCTTACATAGTTGTTTCCGATAGTATGGTTCATGACAAATTATTTCAAAACAGTTAAAATGCAGGATGTTACTGGCGAAAACTTAAGCCGTGGATAACTCAGACATAATATTATTTCGTAGGTGCCCAACTCCTCTAACTTAATAACCGCTAAATTAGGTCAAACACTAATCTCAATTCATTTTCAAGTTCTGGCCTACTACTAATATTGAGTCAAGACGCGGTGGAATCACGCGCTCGACAACTTATGGGCATAAGGGGTTATAGGTATCTCCATAAAGTACGTTGAGTTGTCTTGTGTTCGATGGAAAATACATCCACCTAACTTATATCCTAAATGGATTTGGAGGTATTCCCAATTGAAAGAGGTGGGGTAGCGTGGCTTCAAAGGTAGAAATATCTATGAATTGGCCTGCAGCGTTTGGTAACTTTCTTAGCTCGATAGTCCTTGAAAGCTGAACATGCAGATTTTTGGTGCTTTTAATCAACATGTTCAGCAAAAGCCACATAGAAATGTATTTTTAAATGGTAATAAAGAGTGTTGAGCCAAGAAACATGAATTCGATAAAAATTGCCAAAGCGGTGGACGAATTCCGGGTTCTTCGATTTTTATTATTTTGACGAACGCCCGATTTCACCATAATTTTTAAAAACAAAAATATCATAATATGTCCTTCATGACCTCAATCAAAATTAATTGGTGATACTATGATAATAATTATATGCGAAAA
>NW_004797775.1:485651-486750 GCF_000002075.1 Aplysia californica | reverse complement strand
AGGATGGGGAGTGGTGGGTGTGAGGGGAGATGAGGGTGAGAGATAAGGGCGGGATTGGGGATGTGAGCGGGATGGGAGGTAAAGTGGCGAGGAGTGAGAGCGAGACGGGAAGAGGGTGAGGGGCTGAGGAGAGAGGGCGGGTGGAGAAGATGGGAGGTAGCGGGTGCAATAGGGAATTGGAAGGGAGGGAGAGACAGCTGGGACGCCAGTACAGTAATAATTATTACTTCTTTTTCCATATCCCGACATCAGGACAGCGCTCAGTAATTAATTTAGTTTAATCATTTTGACGGTTTTACGGTCCTATCGAAACAATTTATATAAATTAGGAGGCAGGCTGTCTCGCTCTTCTTGTCATTTCCAACCTGGGCCTAATGATAGTAAAAGGAAGATTTGGCCCACATCAACAATTACTGAATCATATAGGAGGCGGGATGTTTCAAGACTACCTGGCGAGGCCAAGCCGGGCTGGGAAGGATACAGCGTCACACCAGAAAGACTGAGTTACTCTCTTACTAGTAAAATAGGCTTTTAAAAACGGGAATCGAAAATGCTCACGTCTACTACATGCAACCACAAAGAAGAGTCTGATCATTGCACTAGTCCTCAGCCAATTTTCACTGAGAAAGTGCCTCCCTCAAGAAAAAGGGGTGAGTGAGACAAGAATCATATCTAAGAGACAGATAGAGAGAGAGAGAGAGAGAAAGAGAGAGAGAGAGAGAGAGAGAGAGAGACAGAGAGACAGAGACAGAGAGACAGAGAGAGACAGAGAGAGACAGAGACAGAGACAGATTGAGAGAGACAGAGAGAAATAGAGAGTGACAGAGAGAGAGAAAGTATGTGTAAGAGAGAGAAAGAGAGAGAGAGAGAGAGAGAGAGAGAGAGAGAGAGAGAGAGAGAAGAGGGGAGGAGAGAAGGAGAAATAATATAAGACAACGAAATGGTAAGCCAACCGACAGACGGACCGCAAAATAAAAACATAAACAGGGGCAAAGAGTGCAGTGAAGAGAGAATTGTGGGAGCATTTACGCATGGTGTATCTGCTTTTATGCTTGTGTAAGAGAGAGAGGGAGATAGACAGATTATATATACATGTATT
>NW_004797775.1:483522-485152 GCF_000002075.1 Aplysia californica | reverse complement strand
ATTGATTGATTGATTGATTGATTGATTGATTGATTGATTGATTGATTGATTGATTCATTCATTCATTTATTCATTCATTCATTCATTCATTCATTCATTTACCCATCTACTCATCCATCGATTCATTCATTTACTGATGTATTTAATGAAACGTGTGTGGGTGTGTGTTTGTGTGTGTTGGGGGGGGGGTATTAGTTCTATTCACTCTTGTTTTGCGACTTCCGAATCATTCTGAATAATACTTGTGATGAAAGTTAATCTGCACATGTTAGAGTCGTCGGGATGTAAGGGTTTAGGGGGGTAGTGGTGGGTGCACTAAAAAAGCACTTTCAGGTAACTTGTAAATGCAAGTCCTCCATCGAAATAATTTATGATTGAACCAGAAGCAGGCGAAGCTGACCCGTTCTCTGATAGACTCATCTAAACAGGACAGTTGCAGACTCACAATGATAATTAAGCTATAATGGGTCTGTCCAATGTGAGAATCGAACTCGTGCACTTTGGTGCGACAACCAAAGATAGCAAAGCTAGCTGTGCATTGGATTGTTGTAAACTTCAACTTGACACATTTTGTAACAATGGAATGAGAGAGGGGGGATCAGAGGGAGAAAGAGAGAGAAGGAGAGAGAGAGAGGAGAGAGAGAGGAGAGAGAGAGGGAGGGAGGAGAGAGAGAGAGAGGGAGAGAGAGAGACAGACAGACAGAGAGAGACATGGAAATGGAAGAGACGATGGAGAGGGATAGGGAGAAGAAGAGCAAAGGAGAGAGAAAACGAACGAGGGGATGAGAGGCAAGAGAAAAGACAGACAGACAGAGAGGTGAGATGGAGAGGGAGGAAGGGCGGGGTGGGGGCTGCGATGGGGGTAACTTAATTTTGTTTAGAAACGTACAAGACGTCTCAGTAACGTATATTGAGAAAGTCCAGGTCCAATCTATCTCCTTATTGATTCACTCAGCTGTCTGTTTCTCTTTTCTTGGACGTCTCCGTTATGAAGGGGCCGCCATGGCTGGCACTTCGCACACAGCAGACTGCCTAATTAAAGGGCGTTTGTTAAAGAAATAAGCCGGGCTATTACCGCAATAGATTTTAAACATGTCGTGTTTTGATGGTGCTTTTTTTTGCAGTAAAAATTTTACAGACGAAACCGATGTTAGTTGTGTAATGGTTCGACACTTTGGTATTGCATGCAGAAGACGTGCGTTCAATTCTCCCACTGGGAAATGTTTTATCGAGTATTTCCGTATGTACGTCTATGTTTCTGGTAATCCTCTCAGTATTCTCGATTTGGGGTGTGTTTTTTTTTCAAGTATCTGCGTCTGTTTGTCTATCTGTCTGATATTTTTTTCAGCCTACGTTGACCCTTACAGGTAGGAGTGTAACATAATATGTGAGGCAGCGCGGTGGAATCAGGGTCTCTTCAAAATAATCAAAGTTAAGAAACTTGCATTTTTCTGCGGGTTTGTGAATTTTCATCAAATTTTTGTTTTTGGTCTCAACACATGTCATGCGCCCATTAAAGAACTCATTTATATTTGGATTTTTCCGAAAAACGTTGATTAAAGGCACAAAAGATGTAAATTTTCAGTTACCACTCACTCTTAAGCTAAGGAAATAAGTAATTTTTGGCTGC
>NW_004797775.1:476471-481457 GCF_000002075.1 Aplysia californica | reverse complement strand
TATGTATATATTAGACCGTAAAACCCTCTACTAAAAAAAAAAGAAAAAAAGACCACTCTCTTTTTGTCTCCCCCTCTCCTCTCACTCTCTCTCTTTTTCTATCTCTCTCTCTTTCTATCTCTCTCTCTCTCTCTCTCTCTCTCTCTCTTTCTTTCTCTCTCTCTCTCTCTCTTTCCCCCTCCCTCTCCCCCTCCCCTCTCTCTTCCACCATTTGGACAAGGGCTTACAGGAAAGACGAGCGGACGACATCAATAGTTCATTTTTAATTAGCTCTCCTGAGATTGTGTAATTCTTTTTTTTATACTGAGACTTGTAATAGATGTTTTCGACATGTTACATAATTAATGTTAGCTTTCGCAACCCTTTACTACTCGACAAAATATATCAGAACCTCTTACGCTGTCTGCCTTTTACTTGTCATCGCTGTCAGATCAGTTACTGTCAAGCTGAACTACTATGTTCTGACGACCCTAGTTCGAATCCTAGAGGCGAGTTTTTGAAGGGGACTCTCGTGACCTAGATGTTAAGGTGTTGGCCTATCATTTAAAGGTCCCAGGTTCGAATCCGTGTTGCGACTGAAACATTTTCTTCTCTAAAATAGTCTCCTTTCACCTCCTTTCCTGCTCTCTAACAATGTTCTGTCATCTGCTTTCGTCTCCTCTTTCTACCCCCACCCCCTCACCTCCTTTCCCCCTTCCTCTGGGGTCTTGACTCTTTCTGCAGCTTTTCTACTGCTACTCCTTGGCTCCTTCTTACTGCTGTCTTTCAGCCGCACCCCTGATCTAGTGGTAGGAATTTTCTACATCTAGCCTTCTTGGACAAGGGCTAAAAATCTTAGCTGGTCCGTGAGCAAGTTGCGCACGTTAAAGATACTTTGGTGGTCTAAAACCGATAAGAGTAAGCCTTGGCCGCCACCCGGGCAAAATTCCAAATCTCCTACAAACTGAAAAAGATTAATATGTCCCGCGCGCGCATGTGACCTTATTATGCAGCTAGGAGTGCCTTTAAACACGTACCGAAAGAAAAAAAACAACTCCAAAAAGTTTTTAAAATTGGCATTATTTGAGGAGTTTTTACACGTCCCCGCCTACTTAATTCGGTCCTATTTTTATAGTAGAGGGTTTTACGGCGCTTGCAACAGCATAATTTAAGGTCATATGACCCCCATCGGTCCTGTCAGTGTTGGAATTTGAAAGTCTCGTCTCTAAACTAAGTTTTCACTGCTCAAAGCGGCGAGAAGTCAAAACAAGCACCATTGCGTTTTTTTCTGTAGGTAAGATTGTTTACTCCAAGCTAAAGATTGTTACGGCGTGGCACAGCACTGGCACAAGTACAGTTCAGCTGGAAATAGTTTCCTTTGTTAATTTGATTTATATAATAATATAATATACCATTGCGAAATAAGATTTAAACCAGGAAAGATGCTCAGAAAAATATTGTTAAGGCGAAGTGATACAAAACTCACATAATATGTTCCTTTCCAGTTAACACTAACTAAAACTATATATGCAAATGTTGCTGGTGCGGCTATTTGAGTGATATGTTTGTTTAAAACAGCAGTCGTTTTGAATGGTGACATCTCTATTAGTGGTGCCGTTGTTAGCCGATTCTCCTTTGTAGCCAAAAGACTTGAGTTCGATACAGATTGGATAAATCTCTCTTAACAAGTACAAACGTCTTGATGCAGGCTCACCACACCGCGCTCCACTCGGGTTGACATTGACAGTATCAAAGCAGCCCGCCTCCTACATAATCTAAATTGTGTCGATGCGGGGTGAAACGGCTTTCCAATCACTTACCAAACTATAAAATATGAGAACACAAATGTTGTTGCTGCCGCGATGTAAGGTGCTTTAAGGTTCAAATCCTTGACATGAAATACCAAAAAATAGACAGACATTAATAATGGTGTTACACACCTAATCATTTTGAGAATCTGGATTCTTGTCCTTCAGAGAAAATAGTTCACTGTTACATCATAAACATAGAAAATTATTTTCTTTCAAAATAATTCGTGATATAACCATATTCTAAGCCAAATACTGTTTTAATCAGTTGCTTACACAAGTTGATTTTCTTAAAATAGCACGGCCTTGTGAACAAATTAAAAATAACTTGCTCCTATTTCATTAGCGTGTAATACCTATGACATTAGCGTGTAATACTTTCTCCAGCTTTGGATATAAGAGTGTATGTATTGATTTTATTGTAAACCATAATTGCAAAAAATATACATCATCATTATCTAATTTCGTTGAGCCAATCAGTTAAAACAGCATTTATCCGATAACATTTCTAACTCGAATGGTTATTATATTGTATTTGGAATCTAGTACTTTTACCCTAGAGAAATATTAACACCTACTCTACAAAATTATTGCAAGTACACCGTTGACAAGGTGTCAATATCCAACACAATTTCACCCGATGCAGTGGTCCATTCTGTCTCTGGTATTAAGACATTTCTCACTAGAAAATTTCTGGCCAAAGCTATGATTCGTATTTACGGGATCATTACCCAGCTGTTAACCGAGTTTTGCACTCTGTTCGTTTTAGAGGTCACAGACTGTGGTTTGAATAATAAATGCAAAGTTGACTTCACAAGAATAAACGTAAAGGACGTGAGTTTGGTGTTGTTGGAGAGTGGAGAAATATGTGGTGCACTTTTAGATCAAGGACTGGACATGGTGTTTCGAAATGTAGCTTTGTTTTTCTTTTAGTTTTAGTTTTGCTTGAAAGCTATTCTGAGTCTTTCTATGTTATGTTTGTTTACTTCTGTATGAAGGAAAATATTTTTAAGGGGGGGGGGGGGATATTGTTGTTGTTGTTGTTGTTGTTTTGCGATTTTTTCGTACTTTAACTTAAGTACAACTCTAATATCCTATCTAACACAAATGAACGCTGATTTTGTTACGAGGACGCCCAGTTCAAAAGGCAATAGCTCGCACTTAGGTCTCCTATTCCTTTACTGGGTGGTCCAAAAACAACAACAACCCCACAATATCTTTACAACTTGTCTTGTAAATATTTTCCTTCATACAGAAGTTTCTTCGTTTCAAATGTGTATACAATATTTGAAAGACACAAGGAATATGTCAGATATTATTTTAGATAAGTTCAATGAATGGTTTTATGCTTTATGGTGCGTTAAGAAAACAAAAACACATTTACAAATTTGTCTTAATTTTTGTAGCATTACGCACCCGTTCGCCTTAGGCTTATCACTAAAAGCTGCAACGATCGCGCCATATTGCATGCTACTGCAGTCTAGCAAGGCAACAGAAGTTTACAATATTGTTTTCCCAAAAATTTCTTCGCCTGCTGAGATCATGGTTAAGTTTAGTCTGAAGCAGAGAATCTTTGTATTGAATATTACATCTCCACAAACTTAACCACCCCTGACATTTCATAAGTTCAGCCCACGGCATGGAAAGAATGTTTCGGTACCGTTGGTGTCATGAGTAGAAAGGTTCCGTCAGTTTGGGTCTACAGCAATTCAGAACTAAAATTTGCCTCACAAAATGACAACTTTAGGTCGAACATGCATCATGCGCAGCCCTGTAAATGTCACCAGGCTGCACATTTCAGCAGTCGAGTCCCTTGAGACGTCTGTCGGTAGACGATATCTGCAACTGGTAATTTCCTACACCGAAACAGTTTGAATTCTCAAGGCAGATGTTAACTTACAACTGTACATTTTCATTATCGCTAAGCGCAGACGGTATGGATCAGAACTTGGCAATTAGTTCATGATTCCTCGATCGTTTTGAAAAGCAGGAAGATTTCTTCGACGATATTTATTTAGTTAAGCGCTAAGTCCATTTTCACATTTCGGGATATGCTAACTCTAAAAATAGTGTCTATTGGGAACCCCACTTCTTACTGAATCCAGAAACTACTCCATACTGAATAATATAAACAGTGTACGTGGCTTTGAACACTCATGGTTTCGCGGGTCCTTGTGTTTTGGTGCCATTGATCATTTCGAACGACGACGCGTTAAAACTGGGTCGAGTCCAAAGGTGGGCATGCGGAGTACGGCTTCTAGGAATTCGAGAATTAAATCGTTTTTGTTTTTTTTTAACCTGTGAAAGATATGACATATGTGAGGCAGCGTGGTGGAATCAGGCTCTCGTCATTTTTTGGGCATGTAGAGTTATTGGCATCATCTTAACGCTTGTTCACTTCTCTTTATTTGGATGCAAAAAATATCCGTTTATCTTGAATACAAGTCGAGATATTTGCCAAAGGAGTAGGTGGGGGCCACCCGTTTTCAGAGATAAAATTAGTGAGAAAATGGCCGCCTAAGATTAGTTATTTCCTTAGCTTAAGAGTCCGTGGTAACTGAAGATTTGCATTTTGTATGCCTTTAATCAACACTTTTCAGAAAAATCCACACAGAAATGAGTCCTTTAATGGACATGAAAAGTGCTGAGTCAAAAAACAAAAATTTGATGAAAATTCACAAACCAGTGGAAAAATGCAAGTTCCTTCACTTTGATTATTTTGACGAGAGCCTGATTCCACCACGCTGCCTCACATATTGTTTTAATGTTACAGGGGTTGAAAAGTAAATACCAGAGAGAAAATGAAAAAAACACAATTGTTTTATGACTTTCTTCACAAGATTTTAAAAAATTGGTGAACTTTTCTTTTATGTGTGCTTTTTATCAAAGCCATGTCCTTTTTTTAATACGTTTCTTCTCGTGAATGTTTTGTGAAACAAATGTCTTTTAAATGAATTGTGTCTGTTTCATAAACAAATTCCGTGCTAGATATTCAGAATAAAGTTATACAGGTTGTTATTTTTATCACCCGGTATGTCTCGGCTGTTTAACCTCATCCACAAATAGTTTCATTACAATTCCCACTGTTCAATTGTGCCTCTTCATCCATGTTCTTTTCATATTTCTGTCAGTCTGTATCTCTATCCAACTACGCTCCCCTCTACCTTACCCTTCGCCCCCTGCTCTCTCTTCCTTCCTC
>NW_004797775.1:468528-475306 GCF_000002075.1 Aplysia californica | reverse complement strand
CCCCCCCTCCCAGAAATAATATGCTTAAAAAATCAAGAAGCCTACAAGCCAACACAGTAAATAGAGGTCTGATATAATATTATAACCGTTTGCAGACAGCAAAGTTAAATATATTCATACATTTTTCTCCAATAGCAAGTTTTGTCGGACACGCTCCACCCCTGGTAAACTGATCGAAGTTGGTGTGTTTATGTTTGTAGGTGGTTGGACAGCGCCCTTGTGAAGTCCTACTTCTCTTCGTTCCCCTCTGTTGCCTGTGGTTTATCCATCAAACCGTTTTCCCTCCGGTAAAATGGTCGTTACTGTGTCAACGTGTGCCTCTTTACTCTAGACAGCCATCAACAGCTAGTGAGAGCCACAGCAGGCTAAGTAGAGTCCAGCATCCTCACAAAAAGAAGTAAATTTTCGATAAAAATGCAGATGTCTGCACTTGAGAATTAGTGTGCCCTCACTAGTTTGTGTTGTAGAAAATTTCAAGAAACAGAATGGAGCAAAACAGACAAACAAACATGCACAAGCATACGTACTCACACATATACACTCATTGACACAGACACACACAGGCACACACACAGAGACACACACATACACACACACACACACACACACACACACACACACACACACACACACACACACTTACACACTCACACACACTTTAGTATGTCCATACAACTGTGGTCTTATCATTGTGTCTCTACTGCGAACATGCCAAATGAAGAAGTTCTGATTGAAGCCTCGAAGCCTCACAGACCTTCTGATGGAAAGGAATCGAATACGAGCCAGTTCCTATGTTGTTTTGTCTTTGACCCTACGGACATTAAGCACATTTCCGTCATCGTTTGGGGGCGAATATGCGCATATGGGTCAAATTTCACCCGTTCGTCTCTCTTCACAGCCATCGCGTGACGTCATGCTTCGCAGCCGTGCAACGAGTGGACACTTTCCTTTTAAGCACGGGGCCTTTCCCAAGAAAAGTTTCTTGTGTGAGGCCTCTCCCTCCACTATCTTGTCGAGAAAGGAGTTGGGGTGGTCCACATTGAGTTTGTTGGCTGTGTACAATTTGTTCGTACAACGTAGGTCATGCTGAAGGGGGCATACAATGAGAACAGTGTGTGCCTTTTGTCAAAGACATCCCTGTGAACGAACGTCTACATCTCAAGTAAGGTGTTAGACTTAATTCGGTCGACTCTATTCAAAGTTCAGAAAAAAAAAATCGACAAACTTGTCCTCTTCTTTCTATAAGGCATCAATATCTTTCTTATTTGTTGAGTTGAACGAATGTCTTTGAAATGGCACCGTAGTCAAGCCAACCAGCTACTGCATAATAGGGCAAGTCACTGAATGGAGAGCCATTCCTGGACCTGATTCTTCTGAGGCGTAGGCCTATTTCTGTGCTTTGAATGAAAGTAAACTGATGAATATTCATGTTTCGGAAGGCAATCCAATGGTCATGACCCGCATAACAATGTTGTACAGTGTTTACAGTATGCGTGGTGCGGATCAGAGTCGTGGAATGTGTAAATGCACAAACTTAGTGTCATCCTGAATGATGTTTTGCTTCCGTTTTTAGGACCCCTGGTTTGAAATTTTGAAGTGAAATTGTTTGAACTGATTTTAAAAAGATACGTTAACTTGTTTTGGTTTTCATTGGAGAAGGAATTTGAAAAAGTGTTGGTTCAACGTACAATATTATTATTGTACAATACCATATTTCAACAGAAAAACAAACTGACTTTGAAAGGCTAGGAAACAGCATAAACGCGCGGAGCATGCCGAATGCTTGATTCGTCTGATGTTGAGTCTTTCTTGGGTAACAAAGATCACATTTTGTTTCTGTTTTTAATAAACAAAGACTTAAACTTCAGTCAAAGATTCTTTTTAAAGTAGAAAAAAGACGCCATGTGTAAGGGAAAATGCTTATTTTCTATTTTTATAATGTTTGTGCTATGAACACTAATTAGTATTACTTTTAACATGACCTACTTTTAGACTACTAAGAATTATTCACATGAAAAGAAATTTGGAAAGACTCAATAGATGAGATGTGTAACACAATCAAAACGTTGTATCTTTTTGATCGCCTGACAGAGAGAAAGAGAAAGAGAGAGAGAGACTGTGTGTGAGAGAGAGGAAGAGAGAGAGAGAGAAAGAAAGAGAGAAAGAGAAAGAGAGAGAGAGAGAGAAAGAGGGAGAGAGAGAGAGAGAGAGAGAGAGAGAGAAAGAGAGTTAAAGAGAGAGAGAGAGAGAGGGGGGGGGGAGAGATAAGCGCAGTAAAATATTCGTAAACTTGATCGCAAACATGAAGTATCAAAGTCGTGTCCATTCTGGAGTCGACCGACGTGTTTATGTATTTTTAAACCAGGAAATGCTTGGACCATGAGTCTTTTTGAATGTGGTGGGAATGATTTAAAGACTGACGTCAACAATTCTCTTTCTGTTTCTCTCTTTCTCACTCTCTTTCTCTCATCCTCTCTCTCTTCGCCCCCCCCCCTCTCTCTCTCTCTCTCTCTCTCTCGCTCTCTCTCTCTCTCCCAAAACACAAACACACACACACACACATAAACAAACAACCCGCCCCCTCCACACTCACACACACATCAATCGCCTTTCCTCTTTATCGCTTTGTGCCCTGTAACCCAACCACACACGACGTAATTTAAGAATTTTTTTTTTTTCAAATTGTTTTTGTCTGCGTTTTATAAAGCTATTGAATTTTCTTGTCTGGAGTGTCCGTTTTTTAATATGTCTAAGTCTGCCAAACTGCCGGTCCAGAGATTGCTGTATAACTCGAAATCGAAAATTCAAGATATCAATTTCGTCTCGAAACAATCGTCGTATGCCCAAATTCTTTCCCAGAAGTTCAGCGGACAAGCGGAGAAAATACTGGCAACCCTGACCCCTAAGACACACAAGCTTCAGGAATAAGGAATACCTTAGACCATCTGCGTCACAACGCGGTAGAAGCATGCTCATGTCATTTATTTTTTAAACATTTCTTTTATTTTTTTTGGTCAAATGGAGTTAATGGTATCATCTTAAAGCTTTGTCATTTGTTTTGCTTTTGAGTGAAAAATATGATAATATATCTTGAAAAAAAAGAGCTTTTTGCGATTGAAGGTCGCCAGTTATCAGAGGTAAAATTAGCTTGAAAACGGCCTCCAAAGTTTGGTAAATTCCAAAGCTTCCTTGGAAACTGAAAATGTTCTTATTTGTAACCTAAACCATCGTTTTTCAGTAACATCGACACAATAATTGGTTTTTAAATGGACGTAAGAGGTGCTGAGCCAAAACCAAAAAAATTCTTTAAAAATTTTCTCGGGGGGCGAAAAATGCAGGTTTCTTTGATCCTTTTTTTCTGACGAGCGCTTGGTTTCACCACGATGCTTTACATATAACAAACCTCGCTGCAAGTTGCCTGGTGGGCCTTTGTGCAGACGAGCCGGCGGTAATTGAAGGAGATTATTAAGGCTCACGTGCTTTCCGAAGTCCAGAGTTGCCGGATATTGGACCCTCACGTGATGTATGGGCTCACGCTCGTTGTTTGGACACCACACGGTCTGTAGGAGGGGAGTGTAGGGTTTTACAGAGCTCTGGAATTGAAGTTTGGGTGGGGGTTAGAAAACGGGGGAAGAGGTCTATACATGGTATTTATGCCTATTCAAACAAGCTGTTGCTCATAAATAAAACAAACAGGAAGTTCCAGATCCTGGTATAGGGATATAGTTGCGGCTGGAGTAGACACAGTTGTTCAGAACAATTTCTCACGAAAATTATTTTAAAAAACAATCTTTGTAAACCTGGTTTATGTAAAACCAAGAAATAAGTGATGCGTTGGGATAATTTCAGCTGTTTTACGAGCATAAAGAATGCAGTAAAAAAAAATTGTAAATTTAAACAATTCAGACTTTCTAAGTCCTCATCGACAGTATTTATGTCATTGAGGATGCAGCCTACTTGAACCATCACTACTGTCAGAGCCAACCAGGACTCGGAGGAGGCATAGGACGTTCCAGCAAAAAGATGAAGATATTCGCTATGAAACAAACATAAAACCATAAATTTGAATAGAGAGAATTCGTTAGAGCTCAGACTTTCTTCCGTTCAATGAAACCAAGTGCATCAAGAAAAGGACGGTAATTTTAATGAAGTAAAGTGGCCAACCCACCATATTATAGCGCAAGGTCAGGGGCGAGACCTTCAATTTGATTCTCGGCCATCTGGTACCAGATAAAAAAAATCAAGTGAATTTAGTAACATAGAGCAATTAAAAACTCCCCAAACAAACAATCCAATTTCAAGAACGTCCGGAGCCATCCATACCATAGTCAAACAATTTCCCACTTAAGATATCGGTATGTCCTCCCCCTTTTTTTAGCGGCGCGACTCATGCACGGTAATGGTAAAAAATGTCAGAGACGGTTGTCATTAATTTGTATAACATTAACAAAAGGATGAATCAAGAAAGTTATTTTGCAATTCAAAACTCGAACTACACGCATTTTGGGAAGCAAAGAATTCCCCAGGATTGAACGTCATAATCTCTTGGGCCCTTTCTTCCTCCTCATAATAAATAATTGAATTTTAAATTAACCCAGAAATAAAATTCTTTTTAATCTCTTACAGTCTGAATTTCTTCCTGTTTCAATTTACATTTTCAAGTGAAGTAACTTCTGATGGCGTTTGCTTCTACACGCCGGGTGGTTGGAAGGTGCTACTGGTATGTCCTATTATTTTTTATTATTATTATTATCTTTTTTTTTGCTTTCCCTTCGCTATTTCTGTCTGTCAGTGCACTCTTATCCCGTGTACAGAATAAGCTTAATTGTACAGACAGTCTTTTCATTTACTCCGACAAAAACAAACAAACCTACTAATAGTGGACAGTTCTGCTTGGGGCTTAAGTACCGAAGGTGGATAGGGTGTTTGTTCCACTTTTACATTGCTCTCGCCAGTGTTTTTACTTACAGCGATCGGTTATAGCCTTACACTTACACTAATCTCCTATATTATATAGTTACCGGTTCTTACAACTTTGCATGATTTGTTGATTTTAGTAATAATATGTTGTACGTCTCCCTCTTCACAATTTCAAGATAGGAGGCTAGCTGAGTCCGCTCTGCCTGCCGACGTTATGTCAAGCGGAGTGTAGAGATACCGTATCCTAACAAAAAGACGAGGACACTTGATAGAAATAAATAAGAGCTCAGAGCTTATGGGATACAGGGCTATATAAATGTAATCTATTATTTTCATTTTTAATGTTATTATTATTATTATGGTTTTTGTTGGTGTCATTGTTATTGTTTTCATTATTGTTATTACTAGTTGCAGTTGTTGTATCATTATTATCATTTTATTATTACTATCACTATTACTTTGTAATTACTATTATTATCATTATATCATATTATTATTATTATTATTATTATTATTATTATTATTATTACTAGTAAAAGTACCCGTTCTACGAACGGAATAATAATGAAAAAGTATTAGGAAAGTTAAGAAGAGGAAAAAGACTGAAAACAGGAAAGAAACAAAACATAAATATTTTACCTTGAATGTATCCATGTAGCGCCCCCTCTTGACTACCTCTAGGGGTAAGACTTCTTCCCGCTCTTTGAAGGCGTGGCATTTTCTCCTAAAGTTCCAGCTCAATCACCTTTTTTAAAAAGAGTTAGGCCTACATGCCTATTGTTGCTTCCTAGAAGAACTTACTCTAGATTCTGGATCTAGCTTTGATCTCGAAGAATTATAAAGACATAGGCCAATAATTGAAAGAAGGAGCCTATAGGCCCATAGATAGATCTAAGTTTAGAAATTCACATTTTTAACAACCGACTGGCGTCACAGATGGCCTAGATTTCTAGATTTATTCACAGCAGGAAAAATCCACTTTCAAGAATACTTTCATGATTCTAGATCTCGATCTAGATTCACCGACAGCCTAGTTCTATACCCTAGATCGATTCACAGCAGGAAAAAATCCACTTTCAATACTTTCACAATTCTTCATCTCGATCTAAGATTCACATATAGATTTAGCCTAGATATCCAGATCTAGATCTAGATCTTAGAATCTATAATGCACAGCAAGAAAAATCCACTTTCAATATTCAATAGGTTATCGAAATATCACAGATCTAGATTCTACTTTCATTTCATGATTCTTTTTTATCTCAATTTAGATCTAGATTCTAGATCTTGATTCTAGATCTCATCTAGACACTGCATAAAATACACTCATCCTTCGGCGTGCGCGCTAAATCCACTGCAGGAGAAATCTGCTTTCAATACTTTCATGATTTTTTAAAATCTTGATCTAGATTAGATGTTGGATCTAGATCTAGATCTAGACATAGATTAGATATTAGATCCAGATCTAGATCTAGACATAGATCTACACACGAACACACTGAACACAAAATATCCTTCGGTGCAGTTTGGAGTGTGCGCTAAATCCACTGTAGGAGAAATCTACTTCCAATACTTTTCATTATTCTTTATCTTGATCTAGATCTAGATTTAGATATTAGATCTAGACATACACACACACGCGACTACGCACAGCGTGTAAACCGGGCTATGATTGGCTGAACCTTTGACTTTGACCCATGAATACATTATGTAAGCCTACGGTAGGCTACTCTTGGCGCTTTCAACCCTGTCACTCTCCCCACCCTCTCTCTGCAGTGCTTTCTAACCTCCCCCATTTCTTCCTTTCTCTCTCTCTTTCTCTCCTTCTTTCTCTCTCTCTCTCTCTCTCTCTCTCTCT
>NW_004797775.1:463202-466384 GCF_000002075.1 Aplysia californica | reverse complement strand
AGAGAGAGAGAGAGAGAGAGAAACGGGGGAGGGGGGAGAAGAGGGGCAAAATGGTATTATGAAGCTTAGAATATTATATTTCTAGTGATGCAGGAGCTACTGAAATTACGTCATCTAACAACATTGTCTAAGCCCTAGGTTCCTCAACAATTGACGAGATTAAAACTTAAAAAGAAATTAACTTTGCACCATGTCACCATTCAGACGAGGTGATATTAAGAACCCTCCATGACTTTGTTTGCCCTTAGTTCTCTTATAGCGACAAGGAAATTTCGGGACTGTTAGTGGGCTTGGATGTCTGAATGACACCAGGTCGGTTGTCAGAGACTGAAAGTACTATAACTGACAGGCCACAGACTTATTTGGTTCAGGTCAAACTGACATTGTCAATCGTACTCTGTCCACGGAACTGGAAGATAATATGGAAATGGACACGTACTCTTTGCGTGGGAAAGCGAGTGTATGTTTACGTGTGTGCTTGTGTATGTGTGTGTGTGTGTGTGAGTGTGTCTGTTAGTGTGTGTATGTGTTTGTATATATAGGTATATATGTATGGGAGTATGTGCGCATGTGCGTGTGCGTGCATGGCTCTTTTGTTGGCAAGGCTATTCCTAGAACCCAAGATAATTCTATATGGTGAAACAAATCCGTAGATCACTCAAAGAATATAAAAATGTCAACAATTTCAGTACATCCAACTAGAAATAACTTGACGCGAGCATTGATGGAGATAATGTCCATCATTACTTAGGGACTACGTACACGGACATTATGCATTTTATTTTTTCGTCCTTGATTTCGTTTTCCCTTCCGTTCTTTCACCCTTCTCCCTCTCCTAAAAATACGAAGTTAGCCTATATGTCTCGGCCCCACAAACACGTGTAACAAAACCATTAGTTTTACTCCATGTTCCCATGTCAACCCCCAAAGTACAGAAATTAGAGAAGTCTGAGTGCCTTTTAAAAATATAATTCGTGCGTTTTTTGGCATTTTAATAATATTATTCATGTTTTTCAACAGTTAGATTAGTGAAGTGCAAACATGAAACAAAACAAAAATGTCAAAGAATTTACGATAACTGACCTTAAAGTTTGCCAGCACCGGCACTGAACTGTCCGGATTTTCCGAACATAATAATTATATGAGATTATCGACCTCCTTGTTATAGCTATGCCTCAGCTACAAATTGTTTTAATGATAAATAATAAATCGCATTTTCATAGCGTATATCCTCTCTTAACAGCAAAGCTTTATGCGCTTTACAATCTATGATGTTATTCCTGCAGGCCCTAAAGCACTCAGAAACACTTTGGGCTTCCCAGGAATCTTAAAGTGCAAGAGGCCAATTAAGCGCTCAAACACTTATGAGGTCAAGGTCTTTCGCTGTCTAAAGTGTACTTTAACAACAACATGTTTCAAACAAACGCAACATGAATGAAACATGATTACACGTTTCTGTTAATTTGGAAATACAGAGTAATATTCATGATGACAGTTTCTCTCAGTCTATCAGAGGCTTGAAAGATAATCAATGTTTTATTTGTGTTTGTTCGTTGTTGTTCTTCTTCTTCTTCTTTGTCGTTTTTAAAAAAAAATAGTTTTTATCTATACACAAAACACATGAATATAACTTAGATTTATATAACTTTTAAGATATCTGTGATAAATTCCTGCATGTGGTTTTTAGAGATGTTTCTGATGGCGCCAATTATGTCAGTTATTTTTTATTTATTTCGCTTCATATTAAACTTCTTTTATGACAGTAATATACAAGTATAATGTTATGTATTTAGAAGTGTTTTTATTATTCCAGGAAAGCCTCGAAATATTTTCCACAAGTATATTTCCCCGATTCTCACAGAGAGTGTTCAGATCTACATGATATCGTATGAAGTTTTGGGGAAATTAGCAAACTTGATTTTGCTTGATCAAAAACCGTTACTTCAAAAAGTATGATAGATCAATGTGTGTGCGCACACACGTGCCCACAATATATGTGTATGGGCGTATATATATTACGTTTGAATATTATATATATATACATATATTATATATATAAATATAAATATAGGCCTAGGACTCTGTGTGTGTGTGTGTGTGTGTGTGTGTGTGTGTGTGTGTGTGTGTGTGTGTGTGTGTGTGTGTGTGTGTGTGTGTGTGTGCGTGTGTATTATGATGTACTTTTACTTCTAATGCCTTAAAAAGACAGAGCCATATTATTCAATAGGTCAAAACAACCCGTTAGTTCATAGCTAAAAACTCTCGATCTGCTCTGCAACAAATACTCACAAGGGACGGACTTTCACATCGACTTCACTGAAGCGAGGATAATTCTTGAGGAATGAATGACCCTTGACCTCTGCTCCTTCCTCTTCCCCAACTGTTTTCCCATCTGCCTCGGTCGAAGTTCTCCCTTAGTGCTTGACACGATATCGGAACTCAGTTATCACATCAAGTTTAGCGGAATCGCATCATTGGTGGATTAATCATCGTGGCCATG
This sequence comes from Aplysia californica, assembly GCF_000002075.1. NCBI lineage: Eukaryota > Metazoa > Mollusca > Gastropoda > Aplysiida > Aplysiidae > Aplysia > Aplysia californica. The sequence continues at coordinate 463,884 of NW_004797775.1, read as the reverse complement.
GCATTTTACTGGAATACATTTACATTTGTTTCTTTCTTCATTTCCTTTCTTTTGTTGTTTTTGTTGTTGTGCTTATGAATTCAGTTGGGGAAATAAAAAGTCGTGCGCAAAATGTTTGAAAACTTTGCGTTAAAAGTTATAACTGTTTACAGTAAGATATTTTAAGGGTCGGTTCTAGGGCGGTAAGAAAAGCTAATAATAATAATGATTATAGATAGCATCTTTATTGTCCAGATTCTGGCACATTGGTTTCGGTGTTTCTTCACGTACACACATACAAATAGACACGCACACGTATACGCATGCTCATGTGCACACCAATATACACACACAATCTTTCCTCACACATCCTCTCTTTCACAAACATCTGTGCACAAAACCATAACAACAAATAGTATACTTACACTCACAAACAGGCTCACAGTCACATACATAATATGAATGGACAGTAATATAACAATCATAATGTTAAGCTAGAGACGTACTCAGTATTCTGATTGCAACTCAGTGGTATTCTGATGCATACTCTAAAGACATATGAATACTTACAACAAGATGATTAAAATGGAAGAAGTTTGATGGATTATGGTAAAAATGACCTTCTGTTTTTTGTTTTTTTTGGTTTGCAGACCAGAAGTCTAGATATTTTACTTCTGACTAATATTTTTATTTGAGGGAATTA
>NW_004797775.1:433202-460702 GCF_000002075.1 Aplysia californica | reverse complement strand
AATATGGATCCCCCATTAGGATGCTTTATTTGATCAATCTCTGCATGGTCGACGGAGTAAAATCTAGGGCAGATCAAAAGAGAGTGATAGCCCCTCACAACCTTCAGTATCGTAATTGATCATCGCTCCAAAAAACGGGCGTTTATCACATTTTGCTAAGCAATTTACCAGAGGAATATTTTATCAACAAGGGTAATCATGTCGCTACTGAGGTTCACGTAAAAGCTTCGTGAGATTTTCAACACATGGGAAGTATTTTCTCTCTGAACGTCCTTTTCGTGGGATGTTTTTTTTCAAAGGTCTCTATTGATTGTTCCTAGGTTCTATAATGCGCGAGGTTTTTTTTTTACACTGTCTGAGAAGAGAGCTTGTTTTGGTTTTAAATAGAAGATTAGCGTTACAGTAACATTTACTTGTTTTTATTAGAAACATCAAATGATTTGCCCTTTTTCATGCAACCCCTGTGCTGACCTTGGTGATCTCTTTAGAAATCGGTTTGACCTTATACAGACCAAAGGGCTGGAACCCAGATGGCTGCTGTGTAGGAAAAGAAAGTATGACCTTTTTTTCGACAATAAGAAATTGTAACTATAGTATCTCAGAAATCATAATAGTCAGGAATAAGCAAAAGAAAAAAATAACTGGTGTATTAAAACCCAGTATCTCATCTACTATATACAGTATCGTTTTGTTTTTGTTTTTTAATTAAATTACGACCTAAGCACCGCACATGAGACCTTAGCTTTTGTGGCGTCATGCTGGCCTGGTCACTCTGGTTAAAATCCCAACCAGGGTGTGCTTGAACTTGGTTTGTCTAGTGAGTTTTTAAAGGTCCCACTCCTTCTAAGTCTGGTCCTATCGGAGATGGGACGTGTATGATGAGGGCCGTGACTCTTGATTAAAGTTACAGAGTGGAGGGGGGTTTTAAACTTAAACCCATACCTGTATTAAAAATTAAAGCGCCGTAATTTCCATAGATACAGTCTTACCTACTTGGATGTGTGGGCCAACTGCATTTTGTCCACATAGCGATGTTCCTTTCTGTCTATCTCAATTTTGTTTTGCTTCTAAAAGTTCGTTATCGTGTCCATGCGCTTTTCTTCACTGGAACCTGACAATTTTTCCGTATTTTATTGCTGCAATTACTCTACCTCTCAGTTATCATCATCATCATCGCCTTTCTCACCCTGCGCTAGGGACAAACAAGTTCCGCCTTTCTCTATCATGGGCTAGCCTCTTGATGTCATTCCATGTCTTCACACTTTTCTGTAATTCTCATTACGTATAGGAAAAAAATCTGTGTTCTGAGATATGATAAATAATGTCCATATTCGTAAGAGTTTCATTTTTCAAATTTTTTTTCTTAACGGTTATGTGTAACTATCACCGTCCTGTCCAATTACGTGTTTTTCCTCCTATCAGAGAAAGCCGTTAAGTACATGTAAGACCTTGTATTTTGGGATTAATTCGGCATTCATTATGATAAGGGCATCATTGCTTTTTCTGTATGTATCCTTGCTTGGTTTTTATACATTTTTTTAGGGGGATTCCTCCTTTTTGAATTGCTTTGGCTAGTTTGTTTTGTATTTTCTTTTTTCTTTCAGTCTGGTAAAATCAAATAAAATAAATTCCCACATGAAGAAGACTTGACCCCCCCCCCCCCAAAAAAAAAAAGCAACTGAAAAAAAAAAAGAAGGGCGTCTTTTTTTTAAAATAGGACCTATTTAAAGGGCAATAACTTGGTCGTCTTTATATAAGTTTTATCGAAACTTCAAACAGACTGTACTCAACCATGAGGACACCAAGTCTGTAAATATTTTTTTAAATAAATGAAAGTTTTCGAAAAATATCACACTTTTTAAAAACAATTTCAACCAAAATTGAATGAAACGCAAAACTTTGCTTCTTCATAAAAACCAACCGTTTCTTAGGACGCTATGTTCAAAATTGAGTTTTAACTGTTCATTTGTTTGTGGGTTATTCCCGTAGGCTTTGTCCATAACCCCCCCCCCCCCCCCCCCCCCTCAAAGTTAATAATTGAAAGGGCTCAAGTTAGAGAGAATTTAGTGACTATTCATTAATTGTAAACTTTCGGCGTATAAGGCGTTACCTAAACTTTTCCAACATCTACATGTACACAAGGGTCACTCTTGACGTGTGGGGCGGGTACCCAATTTACTGAAACCAGGGCTCTACAGCATAACTCCCCCCCCCCCCCTTCTCCCAAAGCTTCAAAAATTCTTTCTCAGCTTCGTGAGATATCCATCTGATGTGACTGTTGTGGTTTTACCGTCCTTTTCCTGGAACCAGAAAGTGTCGATCACACCCCTGTGGCTGAACGCTTTAATTAAAGAATTAAAACTTTGTGCTTTACCCTATTTTAGTTGATATTTTATAAAACTTAATATTTTTAGAACAATCTCATTGATTTTCATAATATTTTCCCAATTGATGTTCTCATTGTCGAATGTTTGTTTGTTTGTTGTTTTGTTCAAATTGATGCAGAGATGATCGAGTTATTGCCCTTTAAGTGGGTCATCTTTTAGACACCCTGTACTACTACTACTACTACTACTACTACTACTACTACTACTACTACTACTACTACGACTACTGCTACCACTACTATTAATAATAGTAATGATAATGATGTTAATTTTTCCCCAATAATGATGTTAATAATAATAGTAATAATAATAATAATAATGATGATGATGATGATGATGATGATGATGATGATGATGATGATGATGATTTCGTGTCCATTGCATGTTTTCCTGCGCACTGAATGGCTTGAGCCAAATTGTTTGTTGACCTTTAAATAATGATTAAAATTTGGCAGAAAATTAACTGAGCTGTTGGCCTATGCCACGTGTTGCTGAAACCGCATAATTATGGAATTTACATAGAGGGTTTGATTTAGCTCCATTTGTGTGATTTGAACCGTTTGCCTTTAGTCCGCGTTCTGCCTTAAACCTTTTCCAAAAACGTGCCATTAGGCCAAATGGTATCATGCTGGACTATTTGGTGAATTGAAAGTATGCTGAACTAGGGGCGGATGGTGCTGGTTCGAATCCTTAACAGGGCATTCTTCATTTGGGTTATTTTTTTGGGAGATTCTAAGGCTCTCCACCAACATAGGTCAGTCCTATCGGAGATGGTCGCCGCATTAAGAGACCTCCTGCCGCTTAAGAATAACCTTACGGTACTGGATTTGTTTTCTTTAAAGAACTATAACCTCAAATTATAGCTATGTACTTTTGAAAATGCGCTTTTTGGTTGGGAGGAGGTAGGATTTGTTTGTTTGTTTGTTTGTTTGTTTGTTTGTTTGTAGTTTTTAGGTTACCTCAAGCACGTGCTATGGGTTTTTGAGTGTGTTAGATTTCAGAAGAAAATGAATCGCGGATCAATTGTACCGATGTCTCAGTCGCAGCCTACGCTGGTGAAAATGCTTAGTTCCGTTTCTGAAAAAAAGACAGGTCTTTGGAAAGCAATCCTTGCCCCGACTCTTCGTATTATACTAAGTAACATTATGCCCTAAATCTTTTAACAAACGTACACTTATTTAAAGGTCACCGCCTGTGTGTTTAAGGACGTTGTGAGAAAATAAGCTGTCTCGACATAATATTAATGGAAGAGTGAACCGTCTTGTAGTGTTCAATCTAGGACTGAACTCATTAGGACTGCACTCTCTGATTCTGTATTTGCACCCTGGCAGCATTTCTTTAAAAAATGCGTCTTTGTTTAAATACAAGTAGAAAAAAACTAGTTTTTGGGGAACATCTTAGCATTTAGACAATGAACTACTAAATATGAACTATTATATGGGCGTGCCTGAAAAAAGCACCAAAGGTCAGATTGAAAAATTTGATCAGATTTTGTGAATGCGTGTATGTGTGTGCGTGGGGGTGTATATAAAAGACTTTTTAATGCTGAACACAATTTTTTTGGGAAAAATTACATCTTATCTGTTAAGGAGCTTTTTAGATATCATACGTTGTGTCAGGCAGGGTATAAAGACGCAATAGTGGGAAGATTTGGGGAAAAGTTTTACGAACGTGGTACATCGCATAAGAAGTGCAATTTGTTTGCAGATGTATAGATCTACTCATGTGCACTATCCTTGATTTATAATGTAGGGAAATCAAAATGAATATTATGTTTGTTTATAACCTGATGGAGTTCAACTTCACTTGAAGCGCAGGGCTGAAGAAGAGACGACAGGCTCTAAGAATCGATTTTGATAACTTTTTAAAAGCTTTTTTTCAATACACATACATTTCAAATCAATTGAGTGCGCTTTGAAATTTAGGTATAGAAATGGTAGACCTCTGTTTAGTGAGGCAACGCATTTTGGATCAGACCTTTGAATTTATACTTGATCAGCACGAAGCTAGAAACAATTTGGGCCGACGTTTTATCCATTCCCTCTAGCACCCCCTCCCCCCCCCGCTCGCTCGCTCGCTCTTTCTCCCCCCCCCCCCCCCCCCCACGCACACACAAACACACAAACACACAAGCACATATTGTTGACGCAAAAAATACCTTGAGTCAGTGTAAGGATCTTACAGTATCTTAACCAATTTTGTCTCTTCTTTTTATATTATTAAGCGAATACATTAATTGAGATTACTTATGACGCATATCCTTTAAAGATAGGCAATTGATGTCATATTACTTCATGGTTAAAAAGCTGTAGCTGATTTGAAATTAGCTCAAATTAGTCCCCGCATGCTTGGCGTCAAACTCGTTTCGATCCCAAAAGAACGTCTTTGGAGAACAAAATGGTGAACTCACGCTGTGCAATGAGGCCGACAAGGTGAACGAAAGCGGTGAGCACCCTTATTGAAGCTCGTGGTATTTGTGTGGCTGGCCCGGACTCCAGGTATGATCCTGTGCATCGACCTAACAGTCAACAGGAAAATTAGATATTTGTTTTGCTTTCCATCCAATCTACTGACACAAGAGTACACACAATGGGTTTGGTACTGCACAAAAGCTGCCGAGTATTGACATAACTCGGAACACATTTTTCTCTCAGGTTACGACTTCAGTTTGTGCAAAGAGAAGCGCATCGACGTAATGACGGTGGTTTGGTGCAGCAATAACGCAAAATAAAAAGACAAAAACAAAGGAAAGAAAGGACTGTCAAAAAGGACATTCCTTTAACGCCATCAACCGCTCCCTTGCGGTCAGGTTTTGGTGAAGACAGAGAAGGATGCCAGGCTAGTAAACTCTCTCTCTCCCTTCCTCTCTCTCTCTCTCTCTCTCTCTCTCTCTCTCTCTCTCTCTCTCTCTCTCTCTCTCTCTCTCTCTCTCTGTTTAGATAAGTGGGGGGGGGGGGGGGGAGGGGTGAAAAAAGGCAATCTAAATCCTTCGTCCAATTTACTAAAATCACCAAACTAGTTTGTATTCCCACGAAGCCAGGAATATTGCCTGCTTTATCTATTGTCGAGCCTGCTCTTTGGTGTGTGATTTTCCACTTTGCTCGCAAAATGTCCACACAATCATGGAGTGCCATATATAATAAATATGATTTTGCACTTTGCTCGCAAACTTTCCACACAATCATGGAGTGCCATATATAATAAATATGATTTTCCACTTTGCCTTCCTAACGTATGACGGTCTCAGAAGCTTCCGCTTTCGGTCACCACTCGTCAACCGATATTCCCTGCGGACTTTGGACCTGATTTTGATTTTCCTCCTCATGTTTCAAAGATTTCTTCTTTAAAATGTTGTTTTACTCACGATGATGTTTGTTTTCTAATAGTATCTTGGACTATATTGATTTGTGGGTACTTTTTCCTTTATTCGAAATTTTGCACAGAGGTCAGGGGCTCGACTAACCACAGAGTTGCTCAAAGGGTTGTGTGTCAAGTCGAAGTACTTCAGGGACACATAAAAACGTAAACTACATAAACAGAAACAGAGAAAAGAAAAGACTGCCAAATAAAGCAGGACCTTCTTTTGGCGCCCACAGCCGCACTTTTAGGGAAAGGATTTAGCTGGGACTTAAAACAAGATCATAGTAAACTGGCAGTGGGAGGTAAACAGTAGGCACTTCAAACCCCTCGTCCAGCTTCGTTAGATCAACAAACCAGACTGTTTTCTCATCAAGCGGGAGTTATCGCTAAGGCTGGGCAATGAGTCGCTTTAGCAAAAATCCGGATAACATGTTAGTCCACCTCTTCGGTAAATAATGTGACACGAACCGCTTCGGCAAATGGGTTAGAACCACTTTAACAAACGGGTTAGCAATACTTCAACACATGGGTGCACCCACTTCGGCAAACGGGTCAGGCAAGAGAGTTAAAGAGTCTGAATTCGGATAATGTTTCATTGAAAATTATCCGGATATCCTTATAGATAATCCGGATTTTGCCCACCTCTAGTTATTGCCTGCATTATCTCAAGCTGAGCCAGCCGCTGTGTGTGTATTTGTGCCCTTTTGTGCATGCAGTATGCCCATACCCGAGGAGTGCCACGTGCAATACATGTGATTTTGCTCTCAACAGCTCCTGACGTCTGGCCGTCCCAGAGGTTTCCGCTCCTGTTTACCACTTGTCAGACTTTGGACCTGATTTTGATTTCCCTGATTGTGTTTCTTTGCTTGATTGTTTGTTTGTTTATTTTTGTGTTGTTGTTGTTTTTCGTTGTTGTTGTTTATATTTTTTATATTTTTTATTTAAAAATTTTCTTTTTTTGGGGGGGGGGGGGAGTTATGTTTTAAATATCATTTCACGTAAATTGTGTTTTATTCTTAGTCTGTTTTTTTAAACACTGTTATAATAATACTGTTTTCTTTTATCATTTCGGATAAAGGTTGACTGATGGGTACTATCTCATTCCTTTGTTATTATTTTATTTTTAAATCTTATCTTAATGTTGATTTCAGAATGATCAATAGTGCTAATTCACCGCATTTGAGATGTAATGGTTGGGCTGTTCCCTGAATCCAAATTAATTTTGTAACAATTTGCTGTTCGTATAATTTGTCCTTTCTAAATGACTCTTGATGACGTAAGAGAGAAGCAAGTAGCAAGTTTTGCTTTGATCAGGGGGTATGATATAACGCAGTATCTTGCTTTCAAAAGCTCTAAAACTGTTTAAGAGGCAGGGCCTTTGAATGTGATGCCCCACTTCGAATGAGTGAGCCAAATAGGTTGAAAACCTCTTAGAATCTTCAAACAACCAAATTTCAGGGAACCCTCTCTGGGGACTCGAACCAGGTCATTCCGCGTATTCGGCCAGCAAGATACCAACTGAATTAATTAGTCGTCCTCAAACGTGAGCATGCGAAAGAATTTTTTTGTTCTGACTCTTCGATTGTGCTTCGCATTAGCCGACCTGACCCCATTCAACACGACTGACCACTGAGTTGTCCAAAGGGATGTTTCAAGTTCTGGAAGTTCTGGGACGCTTAATAATCATTCTCTTTTTCTCCTTCCCCGAAATGTTCCTCGTGACTGTGTGGCCACTTGAGGCACGAGCGTTTCAGCTCAGAAAAGATTGATTTCTGACTTTGTGTTGATTTTAAAAGTCAAAGCCAGACCTATTTAATCTAACAATACTGGGGTTTTTTGGTTGTTGTTTTTTTTTACTAGAAAGATCAGTTTTCATGTTTGACGGTAGGTACAAATGTATACCAGATCAGCTCTGGTGTGGTTTGTTCCTTTTTTCCTATCAAACATCTATCGTCCTTATCTCTCCTCCATCTTTATTGTGTTTGTTACTCTCTTGTAACTCATCTAAGTCTAAGCTTCGGGGCATATGTGATCTAATAGTGTTGGAAATACCGTAAAACTCTTACTAAAACTAAACTAAAAACAACACAACTTCTTAATCCAAATAATAGTGTCTCCAATCAAAACGTGTCACACGTTCGTTTTGCAGTTTGGTTTCACGATGCATTACTGTTAAATGATGTCTCTGCAAACAATGTCATTGTTGTCAAGTTTTTCGTGATTTACTGGTCTGAAATCGTTTCCACTAGGAACAGATCACAGGAGATGTCCAACATTTAGCCCATGAGTGTCTTTATAGAAAAAAGTGGAGTTACGTGCTAATGTTTTGCATATGTTTTGAGTCCCTTTTAACACTGTCACGTTATTTAAGTGGTGGCATCTCCGAAACATGAGGTCAATTTCTTTTCTTTTTTTTTTTATTATAGTAGAGGGTTTTACGTCGCTCGCAGCTGCATAAGGTCATATGAGCGCCAAGGGGTGGGTCAATTTCTGATAAGATTGAACCAGGCTGACAGAGAGTTTTGACATATACCCAAACAACCAAGGAAGACTTGTTCGAGATTTGAACCAGGGACATCCACATCATAGGCCGCTTATATCCTCCGACCAAATGGCACGCTGAGGGAGCTGCAGTGCTGGCTGGCACATGAATTTATTTTTGTGCAAGGAAAATTCACTGCAAACGTTTTTTCCTCGTTTTTTAGAGGTTGAAAAAAAAGGTGGTGGGGTTCAAAATATTTCGAATCCCAGTGACCTAGACAACATTTTATTAAAATTCATAGCCTCTGTGTCTTCAAAACGGGGTTTTGTGAGTTTGAAAAATATTTTTTTTGTTGCAAATCTTCTTTCAAAACATAACTCAGTCCACTCCTAGACCAGTTGGAAAACCTAGCAGTTCCGTCAATGGTGCTCACCGAAGCACAATCCGTTATCTTTCTCTCCACTCTGCTCTGTGTTATCGCATTCATGGCAAAAAATGTTATCATTACGCATTGCGGCCATTTGATGACGTCAGCGGAATGATGCCACTTTTCATTATCTGTCTCGAATTTGTTTTTCTTAATATGTTTGGGATCGTGCAACTGGGTCCTTCTTGTATCGCCAGATGCCGAAGGGAGACGTATTTTTAAAAATTTATTTATTCGTTTATTTCTCTTTGGAGTGGGGGGGGGGGGGAGGTGGGATGTAGTACTCATAAACGTGACCGAATCACATAATTCTGTGATGTTTAATCATGACCAGTTTTACATCTGTTGATTTACAGACAGTTTAGGTCCTTATGCAGTCTTTCCTTGGGCCTGACTAATTGTCGTAGACATAACATCTCACAGGCAATGATCTTTCTCTTCTGTGTTTAGCCGTTACGGGGATATTCTTACACGTACAGCACAGAATTATAGCTTCTGTTTTGTGGGAAGCTGCATCATTTCGGAGGAGCATTGTGCAAATTACCATAATATTTGGTCTCTGTTCATTAACAACATTTTTCAAATGGGATTGTAACTTTTGCAAATAGTAAGATGGGGTCATAGTACTATATGTAGTGTGTGGTATCATAGCAATTTCAAAGGGTTTGCTGCTATCGAAAAAGACAGTTACAAGATCCCGTGGGCTTTGAAATCCTGGACGCAAAACGACTAACCGTCTCCTTTTTTTCATCTGTCCGCATCTTATTCGGCTATTTTGATGGAATTCTACAGAAGGAAATCCATGTTTCGTCTCCCAAGACAATGTCAGAGAGTCGCGAGGGCCCAAGGGGTTTAAACATGTTGAGCCATTCTGTGGTACATTTCACAATATCTCTTTCTCAGTCAGTAAATTGGATACCCAAAGGGCAGACGCGTTTTGTATTATGGAGTTCTCCACGATTAATACTTTGCACCCACCCAAATAAAATACCAGGCATGTCACAACGTTTCTGTATGGAAGTATGGGGATCTTGTGAAATATGGTGCTAGATACATCAACCTTTTCCTCATTCACAGAGGAATTTGGGGGCAAGAGCGTTAGTAAAAAAAAGCCAGGGCCTCTCCCTTCAGTAGACACTCTTGGTCAACGATAAACTGTGTTATTATTATCTGTGGCGATTCACCAAGTTCACTCTTGTCTTCCTGCTACGAATCTGAATGTCAAAGGCGCCCGCTTCCTATAGAATCTAAATTGCTACGAAGCTTTCGCTTCTCACTGCCAACCACAACTTAATAATCGTTGTTGTTCGTGAGTTTTGTAGTACAGAACTGTACATGTATATCGATGCACACTATCTTTTCACTGAGATAGGCAATGTGTGTCTTGAGCCAACATGGAGTCTTGGTGGTATTATTGCAACAAAACAATGTCTATGAAATACTTTGTGAAGATACAAAATTGTAAACGTGACGCATTGTGGCAATAAAGGGGTTGTATAAAAGCACTAGAAATGTTAAAATTTGTCCATTGTTGTTTCGCTTCTTCCAAAATGTTGTAGATTTGAGTTACGATATTTGTGTGTGTGTGGGGGGGGGGGGATAGTTGTGAATGATATGTATTCTGGGAAATGAGAAATAACGGTAAGAGAAAGCTTGTGTTTTGCCTCGCCCTTATAAAAATCGTATTTTTGAGTTACGACAGTTTGCCTTAATACTCTGGGCGTGTTGCCCCCTTCCTAGACAACGTGAGAGGGAGTGCGAACGTCCTGATGGGAAGCCCCTATTGTCCGTTGCCATTAAGGCTGTGAAGGGTACTGAAATTAACGCCCTAATCACAACAAGAGCGGAGCAGGAACCCCTATTGTCATTTATCCTTAAGGCATTTGGAGGCTTTGAAATTAAACCTGAGATGGAATGCAGGAAGAGATAATCAAAAGGTGGTTATACAAATTGCAGAGCGACCTAATTCAAAACTAGCAGTCTTGTCTTTCTGGAGAGAGGATGGCTAGGCTGGTGGAGAGGCTGGAGAAATTGGCCTGACTGTCATGGGAACGGTTGTTGTTGGGGCTTTTCTTTACGCCGAATGGTATTTTCAATACTATTGTTATTAAAAGTGATTTCTTTTTACATGTTGGATAGGTAACTAGTGAAGGTTTATGTTTGATGACGCATGGTGTGTATGTGTGTGTGTGGATGTGTGTGTGTGTGTGTTTGTTTGCGTGTTTGTGTGTGAGTTCTTGCGTGCAGTTGTACGTAAATAAACTCGCCCAAAAAAGTCAAGGAAAAAACTTGTGTTTTCACCTGTCAAATTTGAACTTCAATATCTCGCAAACCCGTTAAGTTCAGTCAACCAAACTTGGCACACGCACTGATAACTAGACACAGTTTGCCCGTACAGCAAATTTGCCCGCACCAGCTTCACAGCAACGGCCCAGGTCATTCTGAAACACAGCCGAAAAGCATGAAAAATGGGCTAAATTTCTCTGCTTCAGCAACATTGGCATAGGGACTGTTAGCTAAAACTAAGCTTGGCACGTACTAAGCAGATGTCGTAACTGTGAATATTGCTTACGTACAACTCTTTATAAGCCAGCGTTTTTCAGCCATGTTTCATTACAACACGATGGTCCAACCACGCTTGTTGCCTGACGTCGACAGAGGACGAGCCCTTGCCTGGCTCCAAGATGGCTCCACGTTCCCAGTCGTTGCACATCGACTTGGGGTATCCCCATCAGTCATATAGAGGCTGCAAGAACGATGGCGAGCGACCGGAAGGGTCCAGGACAGACCTCGACCAGGGCCACGCCGTTTGACAAACGACAGCATCAAACAGTTCATCGCCAGACAGGCCGTGACGTCACGAACCACCACTACAAACCACATCAGGGACAACTACGGGTGACAGCAAATATCCACGAGAGCGAGGAGATGGTAAGGAACCGTATCCGTAGAGCCAGGTTCGCTTCTGGAGTTCCTGCCAGGCGCCCAAGGCACACGCCGCCCCACAAAGCAGCTCTCCGGGTGTGATCTGCTCGCCATTCACAGTGGACACGACGTCAGTGGTACCAGGTAGTCTTCTCGGAGGAATCCAGATTCAACTTGCGGAACCCAGACAGGCAAGCCCACGTCTGGAGGCGCTGAGGAGAACTGTTCCACCCTGAGTGTATCCAGCAGGTGGCGCCCTACGGTGGAGGCTCCGTTCTGGTGTAGGGAGGCTTCTCAGCTCACCACACGACCACCCTGTACCATATACTGGGCAATTTGACTACGGCAAGGTACAGGGAGAACATCCTGCGTCCCTTTGTTGTTCTTCTCCTGCAGCAGATTGGACCCCAGGCTGAATGAACTGCAGGACGACAACGCCACGCCACATCGCGCACGCATCGTGGGGGACTTCCTGCAGCAGCGAGCTGTCACCCGCATGGACTGACCAACTTGTAGTCCGGATTTGAACCCAATAGAGAACATTTGGGATCACATTGGCCGATGGATAAGGAACAACCACCCTCCTGCACAAAACCTTCAACAACTCTTGGTCTGCCTCGTCCAAGAGTGGCAGAACCTACCGCAACAAGTTCTCTGAAGGCATGTCATGTCCATGCATCGACACTGTACTGAGTGTTTGGTCAAACGGGGTGGCTACACCCACTATTGACAATTTTCATGAAGAACTATGGCTGTTCAGACTTTTGAAATCCGACCAGTGTTATTTAAACTCGTTTTACATGAACTTCTAGTTGTTGTTGAAATCTGAAATTGTACACACTTAACCAAGAGAGTCGAAAGCATCTTTTTGGAAAAAACTGAATAAATTTGGTAACACTGTTCTTCAGTTATCTTTCTTTTAATTTTTGTTCCTTGATTTTTTTTGTGCGAGTTTAGGTGACTGTGTGCATTTTTATGTGTATGTGCATGTTTGTGAATGTATGTGTCTGTGTGTGTATGTATGTGTGTGTGTTTTGTGTGTGTGTGTGTGTGTGAGTATGTGTGTTGTGTATGTTTATGCGTATGAGTACGCATGTGTTTATAAGAGTATGTGCATGGTTAGGACTAACGACGGGTAGGGAAAATGCAAATTTCTAAGCAGTCTTTTGAGTGTTGCAATAATTATGCCAGGAAATAATTTTAACACCTCTTTTTACACCGTAAGGAAGATCCGAATTTAACCTTCATCTACTATATTATGTCCAAATACCGGATGATCCAAAAAAAAAAACAACTGAACAGCTTTTTTCGGAATATCTCGTACAAAAATCGTCCTAGAATGCTGTAATTTGGAACAGACGTTATTTTTTCAAGAGGACTTTGTTCGAAATAAAGTCCACGAAAAAGAAACTTATTTTGAAAATGGAAATGGCTTTTTTTAAAGCCCCCAAAAACGCTAAGTTCAACAATGTTTTTATATCTTTCATAGGAAGTCTTTACAATATTTGTTGACTTTTTCCTTTGATATTTAAACAATATTTAATATTTCTACAGAGTAAAAAAAAAACTCACGGTTTCCTTCTGAAATTCCTAGAAGATGTGCTCTACATGCACTCCTTTGAACATTTTTAATGCGTCGTTTGAAATGTTCAATGGCGCTCAAACACAAGGACCTGCTAAACCATGAGCGTTTAAAGCCACAGACACTGTACACATTCAATATGAAGTGGCTTCTAGAGACAATAGAGGGTGCCTAATAGACAGGATTTTTGGAGTTAACGTATCCCGCAGGGTGAAAATGAGCTTTACACTAAACCAAATGTCATCAAGGAAATGATCCCGCTTTTCAAGACAAAAGAGGAATCATGTACATACTGCCATGCTCTGCAGCCACACACACTTGGCTTGGCTAAGAAATAAATGGCACAGTCGTAGATTAAGATCTGCCGTGTGAGTGCAGACTGTTGAGGTGTAGGAAAGTCCTAGCTGCAGATTGTCTATGGACAGACATCTATCTCATGGGATTAGACTACTGAAATCTGCACCCTGGTGACGTTTAAAATGCTGTGCATGGTGCACGTTCGACCTGAAGTGGTCATTCTCAAGAAAATTTTCAGTTCTGACTCGCTATAGAACCAAACTGACGGAATTTTTCTACTCATGACGCCAACGGTTTTGAGGGCAACTAAGCATTCTCTCCATGTCTTACAAAGAACTTACGAAATGTCAAGGATGGTGAATTTGTGGAAAGGTAATATTCAATACAAAAAGCTCTCTGCTCTTTGCCAAACGTAACCATGATCTCAGAAAGCAAAAAAAATGGGGAAAATGATATCTGCAAACTTCTGTTGACTTGTTAGACTGCTGTAGCTTGCAATATGGTGCGATTGTAGCAACGTTTAGTGGTAGGCCTAATGCGAACTGGTGAGTCATGCTATGAAAATGGAGAAAAGGTTGAAAATGGGTTGTTTTTTTTAATGCGTCATATAGAGCAAAACCTTTCCGTGGACTTATCTAAAATGAATATCAGACAAAGTCCTTTTGGCTTCCAAATATTATGTTTAAATCTGAAACAAAAAACGTCAACATGGAGGAAGATATTTACTAGACAAGTTGTATGATTTGTTTTGCTTTTTGGGGGTTTTTTTTCGGTCACCGTGTAGGTGGAGGACCGTAAAATCATTTCTTACAAGCCAAGTTAAATAGCTTCCCTATTGTGATTCGAAGCACTGCCATTCTCGCTGTACTCTATAATGAGGTACAGTTAACCATGGAAATGCGTATTGCCCTTTTCATTACATACCGGTGACACAGAAAATGATGCCTATTTTCGTTCATTCATTCATTCATTCATTCATTCATTCATTCATTCATTCATTCATTCATTCATTCATTCAATCTTTCATTCATTCTTTAATTCATTCATCTATTCATTCATCCATTCATTCTTCTTTTTAAAATTATTTATTTATTTATTAAGAGTGTGAATTCTAGCATTAAAAAAAGACTCAATGAGATTTTCAAGGAAACTCTTCCTAGATTCTTGAGACAACTTGCTCAATAAGAACTCTTGGGATCCTTAAAAAATTCGTGTTAAAAGATAGGTTATCTTATTATTGTGGGGCAACAAGTCTTGGCACCCATACAACGAAAAGAATGGCTTTTTTTTTACCGTAACATGCAAACCCTCTTCAAACATTGGCCGATAGGAAATGAGTGTTACAGTTACATTGATGAAATAAATATCAAAGCATTTTATTATCATTGCTCCTCCAGAAATGTACCTCATAGGGTGTTTTTCTTTCATCAAATGGAATAACGAGCGTGAGTGCACAATAAGTGTATCATAAAGACATGTATATAATATAATATATATATATATATATATATATATATATATATATATATATATATATATATATATATATACGCCCCTTACAAGGGGGGGGGGGGCGTTCCCTTAGAAAAAATACTAACAATGCTCAAGATTGGACATACTTCGATATATATGATTACTTTTTTTTAGTAGAGGGTTTTACGGCGCTCGCAACTGCATAAGGTCATATGAGCGCCAAATATTATATATATAGTGACGCATCTCCCGACACATGTTGGCTACCATGCTACTGAAATTGTGCTCTTTCTTTAAAATCTTCCGTATAAACAACGTTTGATATTACAATTGACGTCAGTGTAATGTAAGGTGATAGTGAGTGCCTCAAATGGACACCATCATCAATTCTCATTGAGAGGAATATTATGTTTCGGGTTTGCTTTTTTCAAACTGTTTAAGGGATTTCACAAAATTAATTTTCTCACTTCGTAAGATTTTATTCCTAAAAAAATACCAACAATGCTCAAGATTGGTCATACTTTGACTAACAGAGTTCACATTTTGAATGGTGCTTTTATAAGCATCATTTCTTCAACAAAACACAAGTATTGTTTTTATAGTTTGTGTGTGTGTGTGTGTGTGTGTGTGTGTGTGTGTGTGTGTGTGTGTTTGTATGTGTGGGGGGGGGGGGGGCGTAACTATTCCTCCGCCCTTAATTGTACATAAATAAGCTACATCAAAATTAAGTGAGATGCCAAGTATTCTTGTTGAAGAACGTTTTGTACAGTAGTAAGAGATGACCCTGCCAAATAACAAAGAAATTGCTTCTATTTTTGTTTTGTTTTTTAAGCCTTAGAGTTTTTCAGAGTCTTCAATTTTGAAATAAAGTGACATAGCACACCTCTCAGTTGCCGAAGAATGATAATTTCATTTTTTTCAATTCTCTCACCATTTCCTATGAATATGCTGAACACAGTTGAAACACAAAACATTGTGTAAATGGAATAGCTATAAAGATCGCAATTTTTAGGAGCGCCTTCCCTTAAGCAGTCTGTTTAATTAAACAAAATTCGAACGCACAAATAAATTGGTTGTATACATCACCACAATAGATCACTCACAAACACAAAGACTGAGCACCCAAACATACGGGCACATGGGTTTTACTGCGTTCCCTTAGAATATTAGAATACAGAAATGCGCAACTTGGAAGCTCGATCGCCATGAATCTATACAATTACTTTACACGAACGCAAACCACCACCATGGCACATTGTAAAACCGAACGTTGTGGTCAATATCCAGCTAACAAAGATTCTAAACTTAAAAATTGATCGGATGATAGCTATCGTTGGTCGTATTCAGAAAATAACAATACATGATATGCAAAAAATAAAGAACTAAAAGGAAAGGGGGGGGAGATTTTGCATCAAGTTATTGAAACGCCCGACGCTATTTTCAAAATTCTGTTTTGAGCAGTGGATTTCATAACAAAGTCGATGATATGGTCACTTGTAGGGCATTTTGAAATACAAAAAGTTACCAGACAGCTGAAACCAGGTAAAATAGTTTGGAATTTCCTGTGAGTTACTGGACAAACGGTGTTATCGCTATACGTTTGTCTGCCTGACAGTATATTAGTGCCTTTTTTATCTTTCTTTTTCTCATCACTCTCGTCCGTCTGTTTGTCTGTCCCAATTGTTTGTTTTGTTTGTCTGCCACTCTCTGTTATTACGTCTGTCCGTCCGTCTGTCCGTCAATCTGTCTGTCATTCTTTCTCTCTCTTTCGTTTTCTTATTCTCTTTTCCTCTCCCCCTCCCCCCCCCTCTCTCTCTCTCTCTCTCTCTCTCTCTCTCTCTCTCTCTCTCTCTCTCTCTCTCTCTCTCTCTATTTCTTTCCCTCACCAAAATATTTGCGTGAGAGTGTTTACGTGTGCGTACTTATTTGTTCTTTCTATTTCTTATTCACTTTCCTCGACCTTCTTCCACTCTCCACATTTCGGAGTAGAAACGTTATTTATAGTTACATGAAAAATCCTATTTCTCAATCACGTCTTGCAAAACAAACCAAATTATAAGCATATGAGAAGCTGTCTGAAGCATATTTCCCCAGGTACCGTCTGCAGCCATACATCAAACCACTAGGACGGCTCCACAGAAATAATTCATTCACTGGAGAACCCCGGTAAAACGTGTTAAAGTGACATTTTGTACTACGATGGGAAAAAAACAGAACAAAACTATCGAAAAAAACCCAACAACAGCCGATAAACAAGCGAGTGGGAGTCTTAACAGAAAACAAACAAGGTTATTTGTTTTGTGAACAATCTCCTTTTCACCAGAAAGGCATTATAAAGTACAGTATTGAGAGAGAGAGGGGGGGAGAGGGAGAGAGAGATAGAGAGAGAGAGAGAGATAGAGAGAGAGAGAGAGAGACAGAGAGAGGGAGAGAGGTAGAGAGAGAGAGGAGGGGTGGTGGTTGTGGTGATAGATGAAACAGATAGATAGATAGATAGAGAGAGAGAGAGAGAAAGAGAGAGAGAGAGAGAGAGATAGAGAGAGATAGATAGAAAGACAGAAAGAGATAGAGAGATAGATAGATAGATAGATAGATAGATAGATAGATAGATAGATAGATAGATAGATAGATAGATAGATAGATAGATAGATAGATATAAAATGAATCTTGAGTGTTGCGGGGAGGGAGTACTCTTGTTTAAAAAAGATCACTGGAGACAATTGCGGAGGCTTCACCACAGGATCACCAAAGACCGTTCCAGTTTTAGTTTGGGGAATGATAATATTACGAAAATCCCATGTCTGGAGACAATTTTTAGAATTCCATTCTGATTCACAGACGCCATAATGTTGTTATCACGCCTTCCCTTTTCCCCACCTCTTTTTTTCTGTCATCCCCTCCCCTTCTGTGTATTAAACAGGGTGAAGGCAATACATAAAACTTTTGTATTTACACTTACTGTCATTTTGTGTTCTTTAAGAAGAGATTCCTAGGATTCGTAAATAGACCATGCAGAGCAGCTTAAGAGGTGTGCATCGGCCCCAAAAATAGTCATCAATAAAACGTCTTAAGAGAAGATCTATTTATGGAATTACTTCGAATTACTTATGTGCTTGTTTCAAGCGTTGTTATAGATAATGCACCAAAACCTAATTTTAATCTAATAACACCACAGACATAAATTATAACTTTATATTTCTAGACCGCGTAATGTCATGACTGTCCCTTACTGTTTGGTATTAAAAGGGATTAGTAAGGTCTTGATACTTGTTCTAAAACAAAGCTATCGACCTATACAATTGATCACGGAAATATGTGGAATGGAGTCATAGACTTGGATTATAACATTATATCCTAGATCATGCTCTGCCATGGCTTCCACTCTCTACTTTCTATAGGAACTTCGCTGTGAAGCCTGCGAAAGACCCCAAGCGACATTTTGGAGAGAGCATCAAACCATCAATGGGCATGTCCTGAATGCAGGGATGTTGCTTCCTGAAACAATGAACAATGAATGTGAAGCCTGTGCACCAAGGGCGCCCAAATCCTCGGGCAAACCACCTGCCTGGGTATAGTCGAGAGCGGAAGACTTGTTCTTTTCCCACATGCTCTTCATTTAGCCCCAAGCTGAGTCAAATGGCGGGCACCATAGTGAACCGGACAAATGTCAGAGTGTGCGACCTAGGGTGTCATAATAAAGCGTAATGCATCATACCAAAAGAAGTGAGTCACTGTTGAATGACATGGGTTTAAACCCCCTAGGACTGATCTATAACATAATCCAGGAGGCGGGACGTCTGATTTAAAATTCAAGTTCATGGAAATGACAGTTTTTAGAAAGTAGAAAAAAGTGAAAACACTACAGAACAACCCAAACAACTTGTATTGTTCTGCAGGGAAGGGAAAATTATGGCGCATCTTTTGTCTCTCTCCTACCCCTACCCCCACCCACCCCGCTCTTTGGCAAAATAACCAAAAACAAAGCAAATCTTTAAAAAAAAAATTACTAACAAATTAAGCTGGGGGCTTTGCTTCAAAGAAACCAAAACTTTCCCTTGCAATGATTATGGATCAACAATATTCTTTCATATCCCCACCCCTCATACATAAGCACGACCCTAATCACCATCCTCCCCCTTTCCATCCTGGAAAATATCTCTATACATTCTGTGCAGTCGTTTTACCTTCAAACTAGTGCCCTTTGGTGAACTCATCCACAGCGAGACGGCCCAGACACGGCTGTCAGAAGTACCACCGTCTGACAGAGTCCCACTTTCAATTCAGTTACAACATTGTGCAAGACAGACTTATTTTGTTTCTTAATCTTATCAAGGGTACCCAGACACAGTTTATCCGACTGAATGTGAGAGAACTGAGATAAGGTCTTAATTAAGTCTGTTGATATACGGAGTATGTAATACTTGTAACTAGTCCCTAATACATGAATACTGCACGTACCTAGTGCTGCACTGGAAGCTGGAAATAAATACAGTTGAAGTCTGGAAAGCGTGGTGGCTTTTTATTACCCCTGAGAACAACAGAAATAGATCGATGGCACTCCTCGTGGTATTCTTTTTTTTTCTCCATTAAATGGATGTTTGATGGATAACAGGTTAGATTAAACACTCGCTTCAGTTCGATAAAGGTGTTATCCGTTTGATTAAGTCAGTTATGGACAAAATATTCCGGGGACCAAGTTTGTTTTTGACCATTTCTTTTTCGCAAGTGTATACTTGTCATCTAATTTCGCCAATAAAGTAACTTCGCGTTCTGAGTCGTTACCAATGCTAATTTTCTTTATGTCCTTCTGTGCTGAAAATATTCATGAAAACAGTTTACTGTTAAGAAATAGAAACAAAAGGTGACGAGAATAAAAGAGGGGGGGGGGGGGGGGGGTTGGCAAAAATTAAGTCAGAGACAGGGAAGAAGAGAGAGGTGGAGGGGGGGGGGCAGCATGAAATACAGCGGGAGTGTGTGTGTGTGTGTGTGTGTTTGTGTGTGTTTGTGTGTGTGTGTGTGTGTGTGTGTTTGTGTGTGTATGTGAGTGTGTGTGAGAGATAGAGAGAGAGAAAGAGGAAAAGAGAGAGAAAGAGAGGGAGAGAGAGATAGTTACAAGGTGTGTTTCATAATTAATCTGCTCTTCTGTTTAACCAGTAATAATAATAGATATCATTTGTACAGCTTAAATCAGCAATAAATGACAAAATAGGCCAGTCGTTCGCAAAGTGCCCCTGGCATGCTGGAATCTGACGTCATCTTTCTCACATCTTGGTCCATTTATGTGGAACAGATTACCCATGAAACTAAGACAAATAGAAACACATGATATCTTCAAAAGACATCTTACACATTTTCTGTTCCTACAGGCCTAACCTTCATAAGCTTTTAACGTTATTTTTCATTATAGTTGTTCTGTTCCAATGTCTGGATGAAAATAGTCTGTGAGTGTGTGTGTGTGTGTGTGTGTGTGTGGTGTGTGTGTGTGTGTGTGTGTGCGTGTGTGTGTGTGTGTGTGTGTGTGTGTGTGTGTGTGTATTAATATATATTGCATGAGAAGAAAGGAAGTAGTAAGAAAGGTTTTGAAAAATGGGTATTCCAATGTAAAGCGCATTGAGCTACTTTTTTGGAAATGCGCTAGATCTATATAAATGTTACATATTATTTTTTTTAACAAATATTATTATCTTTGCATTACAACAAAGTACTTGTGTGATCTTTGAAATGTTTGCGAGGCTTGCGTGGGATTTGCTTGTGCATGCACAGCTTTAGCTAGATTTTGCCCCTTTGTGATACGTTCTGTTTCCTAAACGGAAAAAAAGGTTCGTGGTCAGAAATCTGAGGACGTAGATACGATTCAAAAAGGGAATACGTGCCGGAGAGCACTGGTTCAAGTTTGTTTTTTTACATTGGATGTATTGCGCCAAAAGGATAGTGTGTCAGTCGCAACAGATAGATAGATAGATTAATCTATAGATAGAGAGATAGATAAATATATAGATAGATAGATAGATAGATAGATATATATATATATATATATATATATAAATATAAAGAGAGAGAGAGAGAGAGAGAGAGAGAGAGAGAGAGAGAGAGAGAGAGAGAGAGAGAGAGAGAGAGAGAAGCCGAGTGCTAAAGCTGATCATCGACCCTGCTAATCTCTCATGATATCATAAAGTCCTAAGATTGTGCCCGCAGATCTATGAAGCACGAACAGGAAATTCCCTTTTACTGTGTGACCAATAATAATATACATCCTAAAAACCAGAGTGAAGTGGTAGGCCTGTTTGTAAGGTCATCTCATTGATGATGGTGAAGATGATGATGATGATGATGATAATAATGATGATTAAAATAATAATAATAGTAATATTTATAAAGATAACAGTTATAACAATTAAGATGATAATGATAAAGATTTTGATAAAAAAATTTTACAACAAAACTTCTTTTTATTCAAAGACACATATTGCAATGAGAACATTTTATAATTGTTTAACTAACTCAATTTACCCTCTGTTAATACAAAAGAACCTGGATCGACACGAGGAAGAACGTTTTGAAACGTCCGATGATCAAAGATATTTCTTGGGACACCGGCCCCTACATGCAATACTACGAGAAAAGGACATTAAGGGGGGGTCCTAGTCTTTGGAAATTATTTTTAGAGTAGAAAGGGCTATGAAACCCATCTATTATTCCGTTTGGTCTTACGAAAGAAGAAGAGAGAAGAAAGACATGAAAACGATATTGATGAGTTAATTTTTGTTTGTTTGGATTTAATACCTTTCCATATGTGAATGGATAAATTTAATTGCAGAATATTTATAATTGTCTCCTGTTATGATTAAGAAATGATAGGCAAAGAAAAATGGAAAGCAGGAATTATAATACTGAAGTAAATATCACTTTAGTTTTCACACGACATGCACTTCCGAGCATTGCCGTTCTTTGAAATTGTCTGTTGTGCTATAAAAATAAATTATGTTTCCCTCCAACTAGAGAGCAGTAGGGCTCAACCCACAGGAAGGAACACAGCAACGAAAATTGAAGGAAATTGGATCGTGGAAACGGCATATCACGATTATGTGTTGAGATAAAATGAAACATGACGTGATCTTATGGAGCGGTTACAGGACGAGTGGCCGCTCTTAAGGCATTGTTTCGGCTTGTGTGGTGAAGTGGTTGATAACCTAGACCATCATGGTGAGGGAAGAGGTTCCATTCCCAACATGATGTGTAACAAGTTTTCCCCATCATCATTAGAGTGTTTTTGCATCTATGTAGAGTTTACGGTTTATGTGTGTTTCTTATGTATTACGCTTCTATCAATACAATTTAGATAATTCAGGAGGCGAGTTACTTCGATATTATCTGTAAATGTCGACGTGCTTCTTAGGACTCAATAATGAAGTCGGTTTATCTTAACATAAAGGTCATATTCTGGTCGGGGTTTTTTTGCGAACTTTAAAGTCTTAGTTCTAATTCGTCTTTAAAAGTCAAACTCACATTTTGTTATTAAGAAAGAATGAAGGTCGTTTGCTCATTAATCTTGCTGCTTCGGCGACCAAACTTAAGCGTTCGACCTTTGTTTAATGTAACATTTTGTTCCCAAGTTTAAAGTCACGTTATAACTCTTGGATAGGGTAAGCTACCAGTCATGAAACTATTGTGAGAATAGCAGGAGGTATCAATGAAACTATTAACACCTTGACGACACGCATTCTGTTTATTTTACAACGCACGAAAAATCGTTGTTTGGGGGCATTTTAAAAGAGAAGTTTCAAACAGACTGTGTTTTTGTAATTCTATTTTCTTTATCCGAGACTGCAAAAATCAGGCTGTAAAATTCATTCTATTGAATATGCAAATCAGTGTTTCTATTTTATGTATAAACGTTCAAAATGTGTCACAGCGTTGCCTTAGACCTGCTGCTACTGATCGGACGTATGTGGCCCCTATGTCCTTAAAGAGTTAATGAAACTTTTTCTCTATCCCCATACACTTCATAATAATTGTTATGATCTCGAACATTCCAGAAAACAGAGACAGCAGTAATAGTTGAAACGTGTTTCGGCACTGTGCAGCCTGTAAAATGAACTTGGCAGGTCTTTGTGTAAAGATAAAACAAAATGAATAGAATAAGAATAAAAGGTAAAAAACTTTAAAGAATATTCCATGGGAGGTTCGCTTATCTTTCTTTGCGACACCCCGGTCGGTCATTTATCTTTTCCCTCCACATTCATTAATCTTTACATCCAGCTTCTGTCAGCTTGTTGGAGGTGGGAATAAAAAGAATCAAACTGAAAAGATTTCTAAATATAGACTGGCTTAACAAATTTCAAGGTTATCTATTTGCTGTGCGGGAATAATTTATCATCGAACCCAAATCCCTTCGTAAGATGAAGAAATTACATTAGTTTAGAATAAGGGTGTTAAGCGTCTTAACGGAAATAAGAAAAAGGTTGATGTGTTGAGTTTACATTTCTGCGTAAAAGTACGTTTATGACTGGCATAATGTGTATACTTTGAGTGTGTTTAGTGGAGAGAGACACAAACAAAACTAACCAATGCACTAACAGAATGAGTTGACCAAATTAATGTTGGATGTATAGATGGATGGATGGATGGATGGGTGGATGGATGGATGGATGGATGGGTGGATGGATGGGTGGATGGATGGATGGATGGATGGATGGGTGGATTACGTGTTTGTATGTAAGTATGGCCGGGTATGTATTTACGTATGTATTCTTTTGTGTGTTTGTTAAAGAATGAGAAATAAAAACACCACAAAAAGGAATAAGGCACTGTACAAACCACCACCACCCTCTTACCCCAACTTACTATCCCCACCTGTTGTCCTTGAAACACTTGACACATTTCAAACACGCTTTCATTATCATTTTAAAAAAGGAAAAATATAAACAGAAACACAAGAATCTCAATCAAAACAGCTGTCCATTCTGATAGAACTTCCGAAATGTTCACACGTAGCAAAACGTCGATGGTTTTTCCAATTCTTCACACCCACATGCAAGATTATGGTTCCCACGGGGATATCGGATATTCGCATGGCATTATTAAGAGATGGGTGTATTTTATTAGGGTAAGGTTATGTGAAGCACTACCGAACAAGCTCTGTCGCATTTACTCTAGACGAACACATAGATAGATTGCAATGGTGACACGTTTGCTAAGTTAGAGTCATGCTTAGTTATAACACGGAGTATCCTGCTCGAATTCTTATTGGTGCGTTCTTGGACTTGGGTTGTAAGAGGAGTTTTCAAGACACAGTCCTATCGCAGATGGAAACTTAGCATCATTCTGGCTCTAAAACTATTTTACAAATTTAGAAAGTGCTTTAAACCATAACAAATATTGAAATGATGTGACGTAGTATTCCACAGTAGTCATTTGGAAAGTGGGAGAGTCAAAGGGACAGACCTCGTAGAATTAATTTTAAAAACTGATACTTTCGATCGAGAGCACAAAGAAAACAGTATTTTCTGGCCCTCTTGCTCTACACACTTATCCACCCCCCCCCCCCCCCCCCCTCCCTTTCCATACACATAAATGCATACGCATACAACCGCAGCATCCATGTTTCCATCTGCTCCAGAAAAAAAGAGAGGAGTTTAGGCGCTCAATTTGGGCATGAATCATCATCAGTCTCTTGTGGAAGTTTATAGGGGGGGGGAGGGGGGATAAAGGAAATTTTATTTAATCGTGGGGGCTGTCAAACGCATCTGAAAATGTATGAATTTTACCCCAAAAAAGGAGAAAAGTACAACAAAACTGCTTTTATTTTCCGAGAACCGCTATGTTACAATAATGCCGGACAGGCAAGTAAGATGCTACTGAACTAGCTGTTGTCCCAAACAATGGACGTTCCCTGTACACAAACTAAGAGCATGATAGTTGTCATGACGTCAATGTGCCCCCGTCCTGTAACAATTTCCCGTTGATCATAATTTATATTGACATGCTTAATATGATATTTTATTAGATTTCACAATAACAGTGAGTTAGTTTTTAATAAAATGTAATAAGATGATACTGTTTTTATGAGCGTTGCATTAATATATGAAGCTGAACACACGTGCAAATATGATATGGTTAGTTTACCGCTATAAATAGCACGCTATTGACAGGTTGATCCTATGATTGCTTAAATTCGTTTTATTTGATAAAATCTTTTATACGTAAGAAAGATAAGAAGTTTCCAATAACTGTCAGTACAGGATTCACTCACAAAGACCACCAGGGTGACAGCCAGTACATAGCGATTGGCAAGGTAAAGGTGAAAGGAAAAAAACTATCAGTTACTCAGAAAATGTTTACTTCCGACTTCTGTCAGACAGGGAGGGGTTCAGAGAGTATAATATTGAAGCAAATGCATCAGAGTGGTGACTAATTGAATCTAATAGACACTATCGACCCAACATGTGTGCGAGAAATGACTAGGATGTCATCATTACTGGTGGAGTAAAAAAAAAAACCACACAAGCTTTTCGAGGTACGCGTAATTACTTTTTTTTTTTACTTTGTATATTTTTAATGTCTGGAATAATCGTTTGCGTCATTGGTTATGCACGGCAAAGAACTTAAGTTGGGGTAAGTATACAACCTTATAATTCACAAACTGATTGCAGGACGTCCCAGCAGGACAGTTTATATCATGCTGGACAACAGTTGAAATAGCTCTGGTTCGAATCCCCTTGCAAAAAACCCAAGAAAAACAAACAAACATGTATTCTTGAACGTGGGTTTTCTGTGGAAGATTTCAAAGCTCTCTGCCTACGAAGTCTATTTCAAAAGTCAGTTATCCATATCCATAAAATGTGTGTCGCTAAAGACACAGCCTTGAAAGTAGGCATCTACCTACGAAGTCCATTTCAAAAGTCAGTTATCAATGTCCATAAAATGTGTGTCACTAAAGACACAGCCTTGAAAGTAGGCATTCATGCACATCTACCCTTTAAAAAAAAAAATTTTGCACAACAACACTGAAAGACCACTGAATGACACCTACTTTTGTGGTGCAACTTACTGCACAAAGACCTACAAAACGCAGACTAAAAACATGAAGAAATCTGTTCAAAATGATAATAGAACATTTGAGTTATTATCAAATTCAGTGTGTGAGCTCTATCATTTCCTGGTGTTTTTGAGTTTTTGAGTTTTTGAGTTTTTGAAAATCCACTGCATCACCAGGTTGACACCACCTTATGAAGTTACCAGGTTGTGGGAGACAAACAGTATGATATGTGTCAGATCTTGATTTAGATGAGGGTCATTCTTACTGCTTTCACAACGGATAGTGAGTCAGTGAAAACAACAATACTCGGTACCTTGTCAGGATAAATGTCAAAAGCTGTGCAGTAACGCAACAATGTTGTTTAATTGCCATCACTTCTGCATCAAAGTTGCTGTATTTCTCTCCACAGGCCCCAGGGTGGCGTCGGTGGCCTAGTACTTAGGCTATTGCATAATCGTGAGATAACGAGTTCGGCCGTTCGAGCATCAGCTTAGTCCGACGTTGTATTCTCGAGAAAGGCCCTTTACAAAAATTGCCCATTATGTTCTGTACTTTCGGAGGTGGACGTTAAACTCGAAAGTCAAGCCTCATAATCTAAAAGTGTTGAAAGGGGCGTTAAACGTATATCATTTCACCAGTCTTTCACAGACTGCAGAAATCTCATTTAAACATCCATCTGGATATCGTATTAGCATTCCATCCAGCTTTGGTTGTGCCTTTCAATCCTGAGCCGTCAGTATAGACCGTGTATCCAGCCATCTGAATAGCTGTTGATTGTTTAATATGATGTAAGCGTTTGAAGATTTTTAGCTTTTGTCACTGAGAGATGTTGTAATGGTTGGTTCTTTCAGAGAAGTGTGGTGGTAGACGTTTTGGTTTACTCTTCTGGTTTGCATTCTGTTTTATAGTAAATGGTGACTATTCTTTAGTTCTATGGTGTGATGCAAGATCTATTTTTGTTGAAGCCGTTTCTTTGATGCCCATACACCTAATAACTTCCTTTCTGGATGGATGGGACACGTTGTTTTGGTTCTTTCCTGGAGCTTAATTAAAAGCTGTTTCATGTTTGAAGATTCCCAAGGGATTCATATTGATTTGTAAGGATATTTGTTCTGTTATGATACGTTGTGTGTTTATACGTACTTTTAACGTTTCAATAGCAGATTTTTAAAGAATATTCATCTACTGCGGTTTAGGGCTTGCATTTACGGTAAAAAAAACATTGTTTCATACTTACATTGCTTTTGCAATACATTCACAGTGCTTCAGTGTCTCGTAACGTATAACGTCACACTAACCCAGCTGCGTTTAAAAGGGTTGAGAGCTTGGGTGTGCATTGTAAGTTAAGTAAACTTCAAACTGGTGGCCCAAGGCTACTTTTACCGTGTTCACCACAGAGCACTGTCTCCCCCAGCCTGTGTTGTCAGAACTGGAAGCAGCTCAGACAAAATCCTCCCAACGACACCAATAAAGCTTAGCTCCTCTACGGAGGCCAGTGACCCCCTGCTTGTGGTACGAGACCGACCCCC
>NW_004797775.1:424666-431293 GCF_000002075.1 Aplysia californica | reverse complement strand
AGGAGGAGGAGGAGGAGGAGGAGGAGGAGGAGCAGTTAAGTAGCGTCTTTCTTGAAACTTCACCTCCCTTCCCCGTTCCTCCCGTCTGTATCCTGACAGGCAACATTATAAAGCTATAATATTATTTTACCATGTCTGATTGAAGAGAAACAATCATTGATAAGACTGCGGCAGCTCCTCAACAACAAACGATCATGTCATCGCAAGCCTGCCATGGACCTACGGGCGAATCCCGTGATAACGAAAGTAATACATTTAACTATGTTATAATGTTGGGTTTTTTATAAATAATATTATTATACTACAACGAGGACGAGGAATGGTTCAGGGAGTGTTTTGAAAGACGCACGTCACGCGGAATGAGTAATGAAAACGGCAGCTCGCTCATTATCAGTAGTTTTTATCACTTTTTGTGCAATAAATCATAAATATTAGTTGCCTTTGACGTACGAGGCAATTAGTGGTGTAAAAGATTTTCATATCACATTTTGTTGTTTTTGTAATTCGTAGGACGGTAATACTCCTCGGTAAAGATGAAAAGAGGCTGATTAGGAAATTATGTCGAATCGTCCAAAAATAGGTATCACGTTCAAAACAGAAGCTAAAAGCGATTAGTAATGGGTAAATTTGATTTCCCGTGTGGCGTTTTTCAAGAATTTCATTCACCAATTTTGTTCTTTTCATCCTTTTACTTATTAAGTTTGCCTTGTCACGAAACAATATGGGCAGGAAAAATGGAAGTGCTATTTTGGTTGTTGTGGTTGTTGTTGTTGTTATCGATCCAGCAACAGCTGGGCTTTCGCCCTTCTGTCCAATGCCATGTAGTGATAAGTGCAGGTCTGCTGCAGTTGCTGTAATGTTCCATAGAGTGTGTTGTCAATGTTAGGTCTCGGAGGGAGAAGGGTAGCTCTGATGTCATTTAGGGCTGTACAGTGGAACAGGTGATGATCCACAGTCTCATATGCATAGTCACACAAGGGACACATTGGGGGAAGTTCCGGGTTTATTCTGTTCAAATGGAAGTTGAGCTGTATATGTTCTGTTCGTAGGCGGAAGATCGTGGTCTGTTTCTTTCTCTGAAGGCGGTTGATATTGTCATTCCTTTTTGTTGTGGTCATATGTTTGAAAACTGCTCTGCCTGTCTTTCCCAGGGCCCATCTGTTCATCCAATCTTGTTTGTTGTTGCTTTTGATGATTTGTTTTGCAGTGTTGTATGAAGTTGGAATGTTGGGCTGTTCCTGTCTAGATCCCCGTTTGGCGAGTGTGTCTGCTCTGTCATTTCTAGGTATGTCTGAGTGTCCGGGGACCCACTGCATTACTAGGTTGATGCCACAGAATGTTATCAGATGATGGGATCCAAACAGTATATGGGTCAAATCTTGGTTTAGGTGATGGTCATTTTCTATGGCTTGTAATACTGATAGTGAGTCAGAGAAAATCACAATACTCTGTGCTTTTCCAGGATGAGTGTTAAAAACTGTGCGGAGATGGTACAGTGCTGTTTCAATTGCCATCATTTCTGCATCGTAGTTGCTGCATTTCTCTCCACAGGCTGCAGAGATCTCATTGGAACTTCCATCTGGGTACTGTATTAGTATTCCATATCCGGCTTTGGTTGTGCCTTTGAATGCTGAGCCGTCCGTATAGACGTGTATCCAGTCATCTGAATAGCTGTCGATTGTTTGATGTGATGCAAGCATCAGCGTCACTGGGTCTGAAGATTTTGTGCTCTTGTCTTTGAGAGATGTTGTAATGATTGGCTTTTTTAAAGAAAGGTGGGGAGGGATGTTTTGGTTGACTCTTTTGGTTTCTTTTCTATTTTGTGGTAGGTGGTGGCTCTCCATTAGTTCTGTGATGTGATGCATGATTGACTTTTGTTGAATTCGTTTCTTTGGTTTCCATGTTTCTACTAATTTCCTGTTTGGGTGGTTGGGGCACATTCTTTTAGTTCTTTCATGTAGCTCCAAAACTGCTTTATCTCTGCGGATTCCCAGGGGTTCAACATTTGCAAGGATTTCGCACGCGGCGGTAGGTGTGGATCTCATGCCGCCGTTTATAAAACGAAGGGCATTGTTTTGGACCTTGTCAAGGGTGTTGCAAGTAGTTGTACTGCACATAGTGAGTAGGCTATTGCTGTTTTCCAGGGAAGATCGGACATAATCCAGGTATGGAGCTCTCAAAGTTTGTTTGTCTGACCCCCATGAACTGCTTGCGAGTTTCTTTAAAAGTTGGAGTCTTTTTTTTGCCTTGTTCCTTATGTTCTCCACTTGGCTTTTCATGGTTAGCTTATGGTCAAGTTTGACTCCTAGGTAAGTTGGATGTTCTTCTTTGGGGAGACTTTCATTTCCTATCTTTAGTTTGAGATTTTCTTTGGCTGCTTTATGGCTCTTCGTGAAGATGGTGTATACTGTTTTCGTGCAGTTTATTTTAAGTTTCCATTTCTGACAGTAATTATGGAGCCTCTTGAGGTCTTCATTTAATTTCCCTGCTCCTACTATCGTGCTGTGATGTGTCTGCCAGAGAGCAAGATCATCGGCATAAAGAGTCTTTTCTGATTTCAGCACGTTCGTTACATCATTAAAGAAGATCAGGAATAAAGTGCAACTCAGACAGGAACCTTGAGGTAGGCCTTCCTCGAGTACCTTGGTTTCAATGTTTCGATCCGACAGGAAGAACTTGATCCATTTGTAAAGTTTGCCATGTATCCCGAGGTCCATCAGTTTCATGAGTAGGCCTTTTCTCCACACTCTGTCGTACGCCTGTTGGAGATCTACAAAGATGGCGACAGTGTGTTTACTCTCTTGAAATCCATCCTGGATGTTTTGACTCAGTTTAAAAAGTTGATCTTCTGTGTTGCTGCCTTGTCTGAAGCCTGCTTGGTGTGGGTTTAAGCTGTTAGTATTTTCCAGGTACCAGTAGAGGCGGTGGTTTATCATTCTTTCCGCAAGCTTACCGATACATGATGTTAATGAGATGGGTCGGTAGCTTCTCGCTTCTCCAGGTGGTTTCCCATTTTTCAGGAGTGGTGTAATCTGGGCGATCCTCCATGTCTTTGGTATTCCACTCGTTCTCCACGTGGTGTTTATCAGGGAAAGAAGAACTTCTTTTCCTTTAGCACCAAGGTGGCACAGCATTTCGTTGTGTATTTTATCTGGTCCTGGGGCTTTCTTTTCCTTTAGCTTTGTGAGGGCCTGACTGAGTCCCACCATGCTATAATCCTCTTCAAAAAGCGAGTTGTTCACAGTAGGAGCTTTTTCTTTATGCTTAGCCCTATTAATGAGACGTCTATCAGCCTCGGTTAGTCTGCCTGCCCTGTTTACAGAGGCGAAAAAACGGTTAAAATGTTCGGCTTTCTTCTGGTCTTCAGTGATGGTGCTGCCTGAAAGGAAAAAGGGTTTGGGGTTGCTTTTTTGTCTTTCTCCCGAGAGGTTGCTGACAAGGGACCAAGCCTTTGTTCCATTGTGGCGGAGGTCGAGATCTTTGCAGGTTTGAATCCATTTCTCTTTTTTGGCTTTTTTTACTGTCACTTTCACCTGAGCGCAGGTCTTGTTGTAGTGTATTTTGTTTATTGTTGATGGTGATTTTTCCAGTGACTGTCTGGCTTTCTCTCTTTCTGCCACAGCAGTTTGGATTTCTTCACTCCAAAAGGTTTTGAAATTTCTTCGGCATCCCCGTGGAATGTGCTGAGATGCAGCTTTCAGAATATTTTGGTAGTCTTACCAAAGTTAACTTCGTTGTAATAATGATATGAAGTAGGCATAAATATGTTACTGATAATAACAGTTTGCATTGTGACTGTTTTACGTAATACTTCAACACCCCCCCCCCCCCAAATTTTCAAGCCAACCCTACTTGTGAAATTGCTAGTTGTAATCACTCGTTGAGACTCGTGGTGAGAAATTGGCAATTTCACTCGTAGGATAAATCATAATATACCACCACAACTTATGTAATACATTTATTTATCTATATCTTTAATATCTGAAGAATTAAAAAGAAAACGAGTAAAGAAATTGTGTTTTGCTTTCCCTTAAAGCTTACCTTCCAGGGGCAATGATACTGACTGTAGTGTCTTTAGGCCATTCCCAAAGAGGGGAGATTTCTCGTTCAAGCACAGTAAAATTGTAAATGGGCTGATTCATGTCACGCTCATAACTGTGCCTGATCTACAACAGGGAACTGCTGCTTTTTCCTTCTTAATCCTTACTATAGTCATTTTCCTCTACTTCTTTTGTATGTTTGTCACTCTCTTGTGACTTGCTATTTCCGGGCTGCCTTGATAGTCGAAGCAGACCTTGTGCTGTTGAAGCTAGAGAGGTGAGCAGAATAAGCCTGATTCCCTGCAAAGACTTCTCTGTTGACACCCACCCCTCGGCGCTCATGTGACCGTATGCAGTTGCGAGCGCCATAAAACCCTCTACTATAATAATAAAATGAAAAAGCTAACCTTCGATCATAGAATTCTAAGTGAGAAAGACCGCTCCAAGAGTAACTGAGGACATCTTTACACACATGATTTGATAATATTATACAAGACAGAATGTGTTGAAAGCGCTGTGAAAAAAATATTTTGCCTTTTCTTGTTTTTTTGGTGGGTTTTTTTGTTTGTTTGTTTTTGTTTTTGTTTTTTGTATGTCTTTTTTGTTATCTGTTGTGGTTTTTGTGGTGATATGTGACTTTGACCCATGTATAATTCATGCAATTAAGTCATAATCAGAACAGGATAAAAGTGACATAGGCCTAGTATGTATCATAACGCGGGTGGGAGTGCACGTATATAAACACACAGACACATTTTGTATCATCGATATGTGAGGCATCGTAGTGGAACCAGCCGCTCGACAAAATAATGAAACAAAGAATTTGACATTTTTTGGCTGATGGGCAATTTTTAAAATATTTTCTTTTTATGGCTCAACACCTTTTACGTCCATTTAAAAACACATTCTTGCATGAATTTTAATGGAAAAACATTGATTAATTAAAGGTTAAAGAAATTTATATTTTCAGTTTTCAGAGACTCTCAGGCTATGGAAGTTACCAAACTTTGACGGCCTGAAACCAGGCGACCCTGACTGCCTTCAATCACAAACATTTCGACTTTTATTCCAGATAGATGCATATTTTTTGCCCCAAAAGGAAGGCAAATGAAGAGGCTTTAAGATGATACCAATAATCTCATATGCTTAAAAATGGCCGAGCGCCTGATTCCACCATGTCGTAACACATATCCTCTTAAAACTGTTATGACACTCGAGATCATTAAACTAATGCTCTCTTTTCCGTGCCTTCCGAACCTTAAACAAAACGTATATTACTACACCTCCGTGGATGTATTCCCGGTGGCGTCGGTGGCCTAGTGGTTAGGCTCTCGGACTCGCAACCGTAAGGTCGTGGGTTCGAATCCCGTCAAGGGCCCGACGTTGTGTCCTTGGGAAAGGCACTTTACACGAATTTTCCTCACTACACCCAGGTGGGAATGGGTACCCGGCTATAGACAGCGAAAGATCTTGTCAGTTTGTTAGTGTTTGAGCGCTTAATCGGCTGCTCGCACTGTATGCTTCCCGGGAAGCTGAGAATGTTTCGGAGTGTTCTATGGTCTGCTGGGGTAATAATATAGTGTAAAGCGCATAGAGCCTGCTGTTGAGCGGGGATATGCGCTATACAAATGCTATCTATTATTATTTATTATTTATTATTAACCGAGGCAAAATGGTTAGTTATTACACATTGATTATTTACTATTTTCGAATCAACGAGTTTTGACCTAATAACACCGTTTTTGTGTCGATATTTTTATCTGCCGAGTTATTAAGTAGTGCTCGGGGTGTGGTTTATTTGCTACTCTTTTTTATGGTTGTGTCTTCCAGTTTTGCCGATTCAGTCTTGTACGCTTTTGCATTTACTGTTTCTGAACGTTTCTGAATTACTTTCGTTTAATTCTCTCTCTTGGTCTCTCTTTCTCTCTCTCTCTCTCTCTCTCTCTCTCTCTCTCTCTCTCTCTCTCTCTCTCTCTCCCACTCTCTCTCTCTCTCTCTCTTTCTCTCAATTTCTTCTTGTCTGCCTGTTCTCTTTGTCTGTTTATTTGTCATTCTGTCTGTCTGTCTGTTTGCCTGCCTGTCTCTTTTTTCTTTCTTGTTCTTTTGTCCTATCTATTTATTTATCTGTTTAATCTTGTATCCATTTTTGGCAGAGATACAGGCAAACATGCAGACAGATATTCACATAGACAGGCGGAAAAAGTTTTTTTTCGTGGCCTAGATGTTAAGGTGGCGAATCCCAAGGTCCCGGATTCGAATCCGGTTAACGACAGAAAAAAAAATTCTTCTCTTAAATTGTCTCTTTTCACCTCCTTTCCTGCTCTCTACCAATATTCTGTTATCTGCTTTTGTCTCCTCTTCCTTTGCTCTTTCTTAGTGCTGTCTTTCAGCTCCACCCCTGATCTTCTGGTAGGAAAGATCTACATCTAATCTTCTTGGACAAAGACGAAAAATTTCAGAGGTCCCGTTTGCAAGTTGCACACGTTAAAGATCTCTTGGTCGTCTAAAATAGATAAGAGTACGCTTCGGCCGCCACCCGGGCAAATAATTCAAAATTTCCTACCAACTGAAAATGTTAATTAATGTG
>NW_004797775.1:419666-422166 GCF_000002075.1 Aplysia californica | reverse complement strand
AAGAAAGAAGATGACGAACGGGAGGTGATAAAAGAATATGTAATGTACGAATTGAGGGACAACAAAGAACTCGAATGGCGAAAAGGTGGAGTGGGGTTGTGAGGTTTGGAGATTGAGGCTGACAATAGAATAGGTTTCTTACACATTAATTATAGAGGGAAAGGAGAGAAAGGTGGAAGGGGGGGGGAGCAGGAGATAAAGGCTGGTAATGGAATAACTTGCGTACGATTTAATTGAAAAAGAAAGTAAATTTAGGGACGATGGGATGGGCAGTGCTTGGAGGGGGTGGGGGTGAAATACATAGAGAATTAGATATGAATAACGAAAGAAGGAAACGTAATGGAGCGAGGGAGGGAGGGAGTGAGAGAGAGAAAGGTGTTGTTCGGTGAGTAGACGGACATTGTTAGGGTCGGATCGCTGCAAGTGGAAACCATATTTGTATTCTGAAAACTCGCGGTGAGCTCTTTGCCTTTTCTCTGAGGTGCAAGAGGTTCATGAATATGCATCCCTTGGGGCGTCCGCTCCTGAGTTCCTGTGTGGTCTGGGGCAGACTGCCTGGGGTGTCTTGTCCTACGAGCTGGGGTCATTGACCTCCAGGGAGAGGCTTAGCCTTATCGCCGGGAGGATTCTCTGAGAGTAAGAGAGAGACGGTGATTAGTGCAGAAGGTCAGGGTGGTGATGATGATGATAATGATGGTGTTGGTGATGACGGTGATGGTGATAATGTTGTTGGGATTGTTGTTGTTGTTGTCGTTGATGATGATGTTTGTTCTTGTTTGGGTATTTTTTTTGCTTGCTTTTTTGTCGCTCTCTCCTGTTGTTGGGGAAATGGTGGTGGTACGGATGATGATGATGATGATGATGATGATATGATGATGATGATGATGATGATGATGATGATGATGATGGTGACGATGATGATGATAAAGATGTGGATGACCTGTACCATAACAATACCATTTCTATAGATATGATTTGACGGTATAGATACATAACATTTTTATATCCATACCCCTTCTTGCCATTCCATTCCCCTTTTTCTGGCCTTTCCGATTTGTGTTTATCGCACCATTTAGCATTGCGAAATAAATGTGTGCACTTTAGTTTCTAAAGCTAGTGTAGTTATTAGATCTAATATTATTTTTTTAATATTCCTGGTGAAGCCTGAATCGGGCGAAACGTTGAACGTATTGGAAAATATTTTTGGAAATTCTATCAAATCGCAACCATTTAGAATCTATTATATTCTGCTATACACGATGATGATGTTGATGATGATGACTATGATGATGATGATGATATCAGAGTATTTTTGTATTTTTAAAAGGTTGTTGTTGTTATTGATGTTATCGTTTCTGAAGTTCTTGCTGTTGCAGTGTGGCTCTAGTTTTGGTGGTTATGCTTGCTGCTGTTGTTTCTGTTGCTTCTGTAGTCGTAATCGATGCCGTGTCTTCATATTGTCTCTCAAGCAAGTTTCGTTGACCTGCTGGGGAAAGGTAGAATCTTATTAGGTCTAGCGGGAGAAATCTCCAAGGGCAAGCTTTAAGAGAGGATGTTGTTGGTGGAGTGTGTATGTATGTGTGACGATTATGATTGTCGTTGTTGTTACGATTGCTAATATTGCTGAATTGGTAATGCACTTGGTGTTGTAGCAATCGTGTTGTCTTTCATTTAAAAAGTTTGCAACTGCTGTGGTTGCTGTTTCTGTTGTTTGTTGCTGCTGTAGTTGTCGTTATTGATGTTGATGTTGATATTGTTACTTCTTATATATTGCTGTTGCTGGTGTTTATACAGTATCCGAAAGTGTAGCTGTCGTTTGCTAGACTAGATTCTTATCATCAGTTTTTTTAAACTTACTTTAAAGTAAAACCAAACCGTGCTGTGAACTATAATTATTGTTAATGCAACCAACACGCTCATATGACCTTAAGCAGTTGCGGGGGCCGTAAAACACTTACTAAACTAAGACTGTTCTGTGCTCAGAAACGCCAATTTCCGTTTATTACTCGGGAGGGAAATTACAAAAGCTTTCAGATGTTATTATACCAAACATGTTCAACGGGCATAAAGGCAGTCCTGTCTGAGTTCGAAGAGAGACGTATCAGAAACAAATAACTCAGGAGTCAGCTGAGAAAAGACACAGAGAGAGCCTCACCTCCCAGCACAGTTTAGTCACATAGATTCCCTTCCCCCATTGCATCAGACAGTTCATCCCGATGATCTGCCCAAGTCGTCTATCTCAACACACAAACCACACCCCCAGTGATGAAAAGCCAATGTCATATTCGCCTTTCAAGAACAAACATTCAGGTCATAGAGATCTGTTCTTTCTTGTAGATTTTCTTATTTTGATACATCACCTCTGCTTTCGGATCTTAACTAACCCAGGAATGTCACTTTCTCAGTAATTTAAAAAAAATGTTGCCTTATTACAAGAAGATATCAGGACCAATGCAGTGCTAAGGACAAGTAGCGTCAAAAGCTCATTCTACCCCCCCCC
>NW_004797775.1:413081-417847 GCF_000002075.1 Aplysia californica | reverse complement strand
GGGGGGGGGGTTGCTGAGCAGGCGATTGATAAGGCTGATCTGCTCCCTAAGAGTTCCATCACGGTATGGACCCCGATGATGGCCGCAGACATAGCACTGTTGGCACTCAGAAATTACTACAAATCCGGGGTAGCTTCAGCCTCAAGAGTGTTTGACATGTCCCTTAAACTGCACTGACAGAGCTGTTTAAATATACCCAAAAGAAACCCCCAACTCTCTTTTTTATTCCCCAAAAAACGATTTTTAAAAAGCAACCCCCCCAAAATAACCCAAAAACCAACAACAAACATTTCGTAACGTTTTGGAACCGCGTGATGCCGCCTATCACTTCCAAGGAGTATCACTTGGTGCACGCGTAAACAGACCACCGATAAGAAATATTCCGCTTTTTTACAGTGGCATATAATCTAAACAGTTATTATTCAGAGGGCGCTTCTCGCATTTGCATGCAGGATGCGTTTTAAAATTTAAAAAATAAAATAAACAGGGGCAAAAGAAACTACAAAAAAATTATCGATATTGGAAAACTACATTTTTCCTTCCGCATTCACGTGGTGTTGCGTAAACGTAGAAAAGGAGAGAAAATGTCGTTTGGTTCACAGGTGTTTGGAGAAAGACAAGAATTCAAAACCTTTTGGAAACGGCTGCATCCGACACAAGGGATGATATAAAAGCAAAAAAGAACTCGCGCATCTACTTTACTTTTACTTTTCCAACTTCCGTTGCTGTTAAGGGGGGGGGGTTACACCTGGAGGCTATCTCGCTTATTACTGGACCAAATGTTTCCAAATTTCACACATATAACAAGCATAGTAAGGAGTCTTAAAGTCCACAATCAAATTTGAGAAAACAATTTCGTTTCCATGGATACGCCGCCATATTGGATTTTATTGGCATGTCTTACGTAATGAATACCGCACTTATTGGTCATGGAAATTGATTGTTGTTTTGCATGCGTGTTTACAAACATTACATCTAAAAATGTATTCGTTGTTTTGTTCCTAATCGAATTAGAAAATTTTTAATGAATTTTTTCCTGAGGTAGCATTCCAGTTTGCGAAAAATTCGTGAAAATCCACACTCCAGACACCACCAACAAAAATCTGTTCCATATATCAAAAATGTAACAGAAAAGTTTTAGTATTACCTCTTCTCTTCATTCTGTGAAAATTTCATGAAGATTGGGTGAAAAATGGTGGAGTTATTCAAAAAAGTATAGAGAAAAGTCGCATTTTGAGAAAACGGCCGATAAAGAAAAATAAAATACTGACTTTATGAGGAAATGGCGGTTACAAACATGCCCAGTATGGGGGAAAATACGCTTTTTGGGGGTTCTTATGCCATGAAATAGTTGTAGGAGAGGCTGAGGAAGCTAAAAAATGCCTACAACTCAAATTCCATGATTTTGAGCTGAATTTTGATTTTGGGGGAGTAGCCCCCCCCCCCCCCCCTTAAGCGTTGAAGAGAGATGCATTTTTCTATGGTATGCCAGCTCAGCAGCTCTTTAACTTGGGATATTGTAATTTGTTATGGTTTCTTTCACTCCCTCAATGTATCTTTTGTGTGGTCTACCACTTCCTTTGTAGACTGAGTACTTGGTATTATAAGCTCTCGATGCTGGTTGGCTAGGTGCCATTTGAAACAGGTAGCCAAACCAAAATTTTATCTATTTTTCTATGAAATGCACACGGGAATCAGTGCTACTCGTCGCTCCTACTTCTTCATTTTTCTTCTTGTCTTTTCTTGCGATAATAAGGGTTTTGCGGAGACATTCCATCCAGGGGCGGCTCGTCCATAGAGCACGGTCGTGCACTGCCACCCCCACCCCCCCCCCCCAATTTTTTTTTTTATTATATAAATTAATAAATAAAAAGTGTTAATGTGCGCAACACCCACAAAGAGACAGTAAAAGAACCTTTACCATTTAATCAGTTTTCCGTACAAGTTCCTCGCCAGAGCCTAACCGTTCATTACAACATCTACAACATCTACTAGAATCTATACCAAACCAGGTTCTCGTGCTGCACCGAAGTAAAAAAAATAGCATGTTCAATGGTGGTAATATCTCAGAAAATGATCTATGGGCCGACCCAAACAGCGATGACGTTTTGACCGAGTGTCGTAGTTCATAAATATTAATAAGGCTGCACAATCTCAATGTACGCCAGCCGAACAAAACCCATAGAGATAGTCTAAAAAATAACACGATCTCAGACCAGTTCAGGGTAGCCTACATAATTTAATGCCCGTATTATAATAGATTTGGAGCAATCCACCGGAGTGTTCGCAGTGACGTGCAATTGGTCCATTGTCTTGCCATTTATATCTCTAGCCCAACCTCTGTAACCATGAACTTGAAAAGATCAGCATGACGTAATTAGGTCACTGTGTTAAAAGTTGGAATGGTGGGGTGGTGAAAGTTCTATTACTTGAGTGTGTAATTCCAATGCAGGATGAATGAAGTCGATTGTAAGTAAAATTCAGTTCACAAAACAAAGGGAAAAGAAGAAAGTGAAACAACATAATTAGGTCCTCACCAACCAACCCAAATACATCAAAATAATACAACCAACAAAAGTGGAGTGGCTTACAGTCAGCGTTAGCGAACATTCATTCTAGGCCTGCTGTTTCTCCAGTCTGCTTTTTGAAACTGAGGAGTCCAAATAGTGTAAGATAGGTTTTACTGACCTTGTCCATGTAAAACAACGCATTAATGTCACAAGTTGTCAAGAGCACACGTAAA
Source organism: Aplysia californica (assembly GCF_000002075.1). Classification (NCBI taxonomy): domain Eukaryota; kingdom Metazoa; phylum Mollusca; class Gastropoda; order Aplysiida; family Aplysiidae; genus Aplysia; species Aplysia californica. The sequence goes on along the minus strand of NW_004797775.1, from coordinate 415,104 downwards.
CAATGCCGTTAAGTATCATACTTTCCGACTAGTAGACATAGCAGCCCAGCCAGTCGTTGGTCATCCCATTGGAACGTCTCACAATAACGAACGGGTGAGAAAGAACAGGCAAGTATTGTGAAAGGTTATCGAGTGTACACGTATTTTGTTCTGTGGAACTCACGAACTGGCCATTCGCTGCCATGAACAAAGGTATTTTTTGCTAACGCTAGGCATGCTTTTCGACATTTGTTGCCTACTCTTCAAAATCCTACGACGGTCTTTGACGCGTTTGTCACCGGAATAGTCCAGGGCTGTCGGAAACAAGGGGGAATTTACAGTCTCGACTTATTAGCACTGTCTTCCCTTGGAAAAGAGAGGTCCTACTCTGTCTTGAAGAAATTCAGTCTCAGCACTGGGACGATAATAATATCATCCACGAATGCGAAGCGTGTGGTTCCCTGAACGTATTAAAGAGAAAAACATTTTCTCTTCTTTTTGCACTTTTTCAACATAGTGTTCAAACACTGTAAACGCTGTTTATGGGATCCTCTAACACGGAAGTACAACTCCCAAAGCAGCCTAAGAAGCTCTGGACAAGTTTTAAGTAGCCGTCGATGAAATTAGACACAGAGTACATAATCCATCAACACGACAGACCACAGAGGAACACGCTTCCAAGAGACGCAGGCATCACAACACCAACGAAATTGCTGCAAATGAGGCCTGTGACATAATAGTTACTCAAATTGTTGACCAAAATAAAAATCACTGCACTATCAATCTTCGACCCCTCCAAATTCCAGGACTATGAAAAGTCGTTTCCCACAGTTCTCTTTGGATCGTTTACTCTGTTTCGCATACTTTACTTTACTTTACTTTTCCGATCCAGCGCCATTTGGGTTCTAGCCCTTCGGTCTGTCGATATGGCAAAGAATTGACAGGTTTTAATCAGCTGTGCTTTGTCGCTGTATAGAGTGTTTCCGTTGTCTGGGGAGGCAGGTAGGTAGGTGCTACGCAGGTCACAAAGTGCTGGGCAGTTAAAGAGGTGGTGTGGTACTGTTTCATCCTGGCAGTCGCACAACGGGCAGTCGGGTGGGGTATCCTTGCGGATCCTATTAAGGTAGGAGTTTAGTGGTATGTGTTGTGTTCGCAGGCGAAATATCGTGACTTGTTCTCTTCTACTCAGGGAATTTATTGCATCTTTAGAGTTGGGGGCTGTCATGTGTGCAAATACAGTTCTTCCAGTTTTCCCCATTGCCCATCCATTCAGCCACTGTTCCCGGGTGTTGCATTTGATGATGTTCTTGGCTGTCTGTTGTAATACTCGGTTGTGAGGTTGTGTCTGTGATGCTCCCTTCTTGGCAAGGGTGTCTGCTCTGTCGTTTCCTGAAATGTTGCTGTGGCCAGGTATCCACTGCAGTGTCAGGTCGACGGCATAGGTCTGTATGAACGTATTGATTGTTTGAGCCACGGATAGGCAGGCTGGGCTTTCGAAATTCATGTTTTCCAGAGCTTGGAGTACTGACTTTCCGTCAGTGAAGATAATACTGTTCTTGATTTTGTTTGGATGTATTATGAAAATGTTGGTCAGGTGTAGGATTGCTGCCTCAATGGCGATTGCCTCAGCCTCGTAATTTGTACAAGAAGTACCACATGCATCAAATAGCTCTTCACATGTTTTGTCAGGATGTTCAATTCTTACCCCAAAGCCTGCGTTTACAGTTCCCTTGAAGGCTGACCCGTCTGTATAAATATGAATTGAATCACTAGGGTAGGAGTCAATTGTCTTCAGAGGTGTTGTCTTCAGTTCTACTGGGTCACATTCCTTTTTCAGTGTCTCTTTTATGAGGGAGGTTTTGATGTTGGCATTCTTGATGTTAGTGTTTGGGGGGAGTTCTGGTCTAAAAGGTTTCAGCATTTCTCTGTTACATGGAAGATGGTGTTTTTCTGCTAGTTCAGTGGCTGTGTCAACTATTGATTTTCCATGAATCCGTTTCTTTGGTCGTCTTTGTTCAATTAATTTCCTGTTTGGATGTTTTTT
>NW_004797775.1:388081-405581 GCF_000002075.1 Aplysia californica | reverse complement strand
AGAGGAGTGGGGATGGAAAGGAGGGACCGGAAAGGGAGAGTTTTCGTGGACCCCGGGTGGGGGGGGGGGGGGGTCAAGGTGAAAATCAGACGAGATACGTTTTTTTAGTCTAATGGTTTCGATTCGTCTCCTTCTCGTAACCCTTTATAGAATCACTACAAATTGGGTTAACCCTGTTCGGCTGTTGACTTTCTTACTCACTAATGGACTGGCCATAACATTCGCTTCTGATGGTGGATCCTGACAGGATCCACGTCACTTTGCTAGTTGGTGTGAAAGGTTAGTGTAACGTTCTACATTACTTGCAACAAGATGAACAGAAGGAGAAGTTGTACCTATATGAGGGTCTGTCGAAATAGTTACTTTAGGTTTGAAGGCGGGTCTAAAAGTAAAACTATCTGTACGTAACTCTACAGTTTTGGTTATTTCCGTTACACCTATTTTCCAAGAAAACAAACACTGGCACTTTTTTAAAGTTTTCACAATCCACAATTTCTAATGCCAAAACGTGGCCAACGACTGACACGTTTTTAAAAAATGTGTGTAAAGTTAGCATAAGTAACTAAAAATGAATGCCCTCTAAAAATCCCAGAAAAGACGACAGGGAAGATCAAGTTAGTATATGACGAAGACAACATCACCCTCTGAGGTGTAACTGTTTGGCCCCTCGTCGTTGTTCACAGAAGATGTGATTCAAGTCCCGCCTGGCGAAGCTGTGGCATTGAACAACTCCATCTGAATGCTGATATTTCTTAGCATGCTCAGCACTATCCAGCCCCGGCAGTCAGGTTAATACATCCCAATGACAGAATTTATCTTAATTACGTCGATTAGATCGTATAGCATTAACCTTACCCCTCAACCTTTCAGCTGCCTTTCAGCTGCCTGTCTCTGCAAATGCCCATACATATAGAAAAAAAATACGATATCATAGCTTTGGGGTATAAAAATTGTGAACACAATCCACTAAGACGCCTTTACCTGAAGGTGGAAAACTGTCATACCAAATGCACACTGGTCTCAACATAAATAATATGCTTTATTTGGAATTGGATAGAAGTTGATAACGTCATCGTTGCTCCACCATTTACTTCCCCCTCTTTATTGTCTCTCTCAGCCAAGAATCCCCTGGCACACCCCAACCCACAACTATTCTCTCATAGTAAACAAACTCTCACTCCCCTCAAACTTGATCCCTTCCAATCAAATTACCGTGTTACCCCCCCCCCTTTATAACATATGAAACAAGCAAACAAACAAACAAGCAAAACAAACTAACAAATTAACAAACACCCAAGATTTCAACTGCTCACTGAGCACTCAGTAACCTTGTTACTTCTTCATTTCCAACTTCCCTTGACTCATTCATGTGCACACTATCTTCCGATTGTCTGAGCTCCGTGAAAGCCCATTACGACCGTTCTGCTGCTAGAGGCGGGATTGAAAAATAATAACAAATGACAATCTAAGAAACCATATTATGTCTTAGCAAAAATTTGAAAAGATCCAGCTTTAAAATTTTGTAAGCCATAATTTCTTTTCAAATTGTCAAATCATAACATTGTTGTATTTTAATTGATTACAATTATAGAGATATCGATACAAAACCACTACAGTAGAAAGACGTGTCAGCATTTATTTAAACAATATATTTTATTTTCTTCCAACCCCACACCACCTCCCTACCTGCAGTGACTACATAATATGTTTTTCGTTCCTTGCAAGGCTGCAGTCACTCACCACTCAAATCGGCGTCTGTCTCTTCGATTTGCAGGCAAAACGCAAATGTTCGATTATATCTTGAGACAGATATTTTATCTCAAGTATCAAGTATCTCTGTTTTTCTGTTTAGCTACTGTATCCCATTAGCCGCGTCTGCACATGTGTAAGGCAGAGTCAAAGTTTCCGGTGTTTCCCAAACTAAGTTGTGTAGATGTGGACAAAAGCGAACAGCTACTGGGGCATCTTCTTTGTTAACGATGAGTGCGAGCCTAAGGCCCGACGTTGTGTCTTTGAGAAAGGCCCTTTACACGAATTTTCCTCACTTCACCGAAGTGAGAATGGGTACCCGGCCGTCGACAGCGAAAGACCTTGTCAGTATGTCAGTGTTTTAGAGCCTATAAAAAAGGCATCAGGCACAATATTCTTCTCAGGAAGTTGAGATTGTTTCAGGAAGCTATCAGGTCTGCTATGGTTATTCTAGATCTTATATCGAATAGACCTTGCTATTGAGTGGGCATTTGAGCTGTACAAATGATATGTATTATTGTTATTATTATTATTGTTATTATTATTATTATTCATTTCCGTAAATCTATTTTTGTTCTGTTTTTGTACGGTTTCGTTTGGCGCTTGTTTGTCTGTTTTCGTTTTGCTGTCACCTGTGGTATAGTGGTTAGGCGCATCGCCTTCGTTCGCAGAAGACACGAGTTTGATTCCTGTAGGGAAAGAATTTTTGTCGACTACCTCGGTTTTCTGTTGGAGCGTTGAATCCCTCTCAGCCCGGTTTGACCCTGACAGACAGGGTCAGAAGCCCGCCTCCTAAATGACTAAAATTGTGTCCATCAAGGCGTTGAAACTATTCCCAAAAGTATATAATTTGTATATTTGTATAGTCGCCGCACTTCATTACTCTCAATTTTCTTAAAATGGCAAGTAGTAACGGAATCTGTACCGATAAGCTGCCAAAAGAGATTAATTAGTACCCACCTGCTTTCCAAATATTGGACGCTGTCTTCACACTGACCCGTGCTAAGACAACTAACAAAGAGGAACTGAACTCGAAGCGACGCGACAGTCATTTCATTAAGCAGATCACGAAAAGTAAGCCTATTGGCATTGTAATCAGTGCAGCTTATTCATTTTCATTTTTAAAAATTATTGTTGGTGTTTTAGGTCTTTTCAAAACTTGTCAATAACGCACAGCGAAATCGGACTTTCAGAAATACTTTTCACTGAGAAAAGCATAATGATTTTTTCTTAAAGATAGCTTTAGCAAATGTGCTGAATAATAATTTAACAGATGGTCTATATACATGATCGTCGTCCGAGTGAACTTGAAAGAATGAGCTGACGGAGTCTGTGATGAAGCAGTTAGGCACTCCGCCGGCGCACGCAGAAGACCTGCTCTCAATTCCCTTCTGGGAACATAAGTGAAGCATCGTGGTGAAATCAGGCGCTCGTAAAAATAATGAAATCAGAGATATCTGCATGATTTTTGGCCTATGGACAATTTTTTTTTCATGTGAGATTTACTGAAAAACGTTGATTATGGCACCAAAAATGTAAGTTTTCAGTTTACAAGATCTCTCTGGCCATGGAAGCTACCAAACTTTGGAGGCCATTTTCTCGCCAATTTCGCCTCTGAAACAGGCGACCTTGACCTCCTCTAATCGCAAATATTTGGACTTCTATTCAAGATAGACATGTTCCTTTTTTTTATAGAAAGCAAGGCATATGATACCAATAGCCCCATGTGCCCCATAATTGAGGAGCACCTGATTCCACCACGCCGTGACACTATGTTATTTGTCTTTCTGACAAAAAGGATATTATTGTATTCCTCTCAGTCCGGCCTGACTGGCCTAGTCGAAGTCCGCACCTTAATGATCTAAGTTTTAATTGTGCTGATGTGAAAAAAGGTAACCTACACGTGCGCTATGTAGGGCAAATGGGTTACGTTTACCTATGCGTTTGCTATGTTGGGAGTTGGGAATGTTCTTGGTCCAAAGCGTCAATGGGTTATTTTTTAAAATGTAGACAATGCTCTGGGCTGTTCATCTCTTTGGTTGTTGCAGTTACTGTAGTTGAAACGTGTTAATGGTAGGGCCAGTTACTTCTTCCGCTTCCCCCTTTTATTCTTGTCTTTTTTTTCTATTCTCTTCCAACGCTTTTGTGATTTTGGTATTTGTTGTTGTTGTTATTATTGTTTGAAGTTGTCACTGGTTGGTCCAGTGACTTTTTTCCTTTTCCCTCAGTTGTTTGTTTCTGGGGTTTTTGTGTTCGTTCGTTCATTTGTTTGTTGTTTGGGGGGGGTTCAAACACTGTAGTTAAACGGCAGTTTACTACTGCTGCAATTTATTTTGTAATTGTTTTGTTTCTGTACTTTTAGGGAAATAGTGTGTCAGTTGTGTAAATCTTCTTTTCATCTCAAAACAAAGCTGATAAATGTAAAATAGCACGTAAAACGTGAAATATCTCATTTCTTTCCCCTTGGGTTTTTTTTTTTTTTTTGGTTTGTTTTGTTTTGCAAAAGGTTGTTTTTTTTTGGCAACATACTCGTCTCTAATACATTTATGTCACTCTTTGGAAAAAAAGGTAAAAACGAGGGCATTTTTAAAAACAAAGGAAAATAAAAATTACGAATGCTCCTGTAATTGAGTTCTGTCAAGATAAGATGCCTCGTTTTCGATATGTAAATTTCTAAAAAGTCCTCGTGATCTCTCATTTAACAAGCCAAATACCCAAAACGTTCAAACAAGGATTTCATAGCTACAAACACTGTCAGATAGAAAATTACCCGGCTTATTTAAACCAGTAACACGTAAGCAGTGATGGCCCCAAAGTGACTCGGGCATAATCAACCTTAGCTGGCCCTTAAAGTAAATCCTTGACATTATACCACTCTTGCATGTAAAGCCCACCCCCACCCCCCACCCCCCTTCCCCATGCCCCCTGCAAAATCATGTCCCACTCTTGTTTTGCATTAGTAGTCTGCTTTTGCTTGCAAACAACACTTTTAGACCACCGCTTTCACTCTGTAAAGACAGCCTAGAAAGCTTTATGTAAAAAAGTATTTTTAAATACACTTGTAGAAACAACTCTTGCCAATTTCGAAGCAATAATATGAACATGACCGAGCTTCTAACAAAAAAAGGTTGTTTTAAGAAAACAGAAGTTTTTAAAAAGTTGGTTTCTCTTTGTGTTTCTCTCAATGCAGTTTTTGCCACATGCAGTTTTGTAGGTGGTGCCTGATATACTCCGATGTTTGTTCAATTACAATGATCAAGTAGTTTGGGCGACCTCGTTTTTTTAACACTTTTGTCAGATTGGGACTTAGATTAATCCTTTTGAGATCTGTTTGTCTGATGAGTTTCTCTGGCTTTTCATTCCTTTGGCTCGGTTCTTTTCTAGACATACCTTATTAAGGCATTATAAAAACAGTTTTTTAAAATTTAAAATTGACACTCAAATGACACAACATCATACCCTATTATGATCATGTCACGCATTGCACAGTAGTATCATACCATAAAAACACTTTTTATCCCACCATGCACACACTATCACCTCTCATCATACCAAGAAAGTCTTGCTGTATTGCTTTACTATCACGCTATTCTATAATGCTAAATACGTGTTTCATAATATTACTCAATAGATATTTTGCCAACCCGAACCGACCCATACTGCAACATAATCATGCGTGGTATTGCATAGCACATCATAGCACAGCATAGCACATCATAGCACAGCACAGACAGTACAGCACAGCACAGCATAGCACAGCATAGCCTCGCATCGTATAGCATAGCATAGCATACACCCTTTGTGCCATACATGAACCTGCAATAAACGTAGAAAACCAAACTTTACTCTCTCATATCTACAAATTCCTTACAAACCTGCAACATGCTTTGCAATACCGGTTTATTGTTAAAATGCCGTATCGTACTAATAATTCTGAGCTATACGTCTTTAATACTATTTCATAGTTCACTACACTATTGAGTATTGTTAAGCTGAGAATTGTACCGGTAATCTACACGCCTATTGACACTATGTCGATTGTATAGGAAGGGGTTGCTTCGATCCTGTTTGCCAGGGCTAACCATGGTTGAGTCGAATACACTTCCCAACAGACACATGGAGCTACGCGATAAAAACTCGGGAAAATAACGTCCGCATTATGCGTGCGATTTCGAATTGCTACACCACATACGTCAATCTCAGGGTAGATTTTAAGATGTTGCATTTCTGCAGTGTGCCGGGGTGGACAACAGAATGTATGTAGTAGTGGAGTGACAGTTAACATGTTTTACGTCCCTCTCCACTGCATTTAGATCTTTTAGGAGAAAGGCTGTTTCCAGCCTTCCTTTTAGGGTCTGGTCGGACTGAATAGGATACAATAGTATATCAGAAGAAAGATGAAGTCTTCGCTGGAAGAAATAGACATACCCACACTGGAACTGATCTCAAGTCTTTAGCCTAGAGATCAAGAGTTTGACGGCGACAAAGAGTAGCGCTTTGCTTTTGGTTTTGATGCTTTTTCTTTCTTCAATGTAAGTGTTCTTTTTTCTTATTAACAGAATTTAGATAAATTAGTAAGCAGGGTTAGACCCCGCTGTCACTAAAAATTCTCTCCACATGAGAATCAAACCCAGGTCTTCTGTATACTACAGCAAAGTTCCGGACCGCTACACTAGAGACGCCACCAAGGAGTAGCGTGAGGTGCGTGACGTGTAAACCCCACCACGACATCCGTCTCGGCGCCGCCTCTGAAAGGTTTCCCATCCTAAACGTCTCCGCCTTTTCAAGTCGTGTGTCCTTCTCACAGTAGTAGTGACAGTTAGAAGGGAGGGGGTCCTTCGCATGAAACCGATGTAACAATATCGCTTAATATACCCTCCTCCCCCCGTGGTGTTGAATTAAAAAGGCAACTAGGACGTTGAGCTCGAACTTCCCGGGTTGACTTAATTTAGCAGCTGGTATGAAGAGCTTAGGGGAGAGAGATAAGTTTCCGCTGTTTTTTGTACGTCTCTTTCCTGCCACAGACGTGTGTGCTTACGTCATCGTTTCACCGAACCGGGGTTCCCGCCGGTGCAGACCAGCTGACCTTTGCTGATCACAAGACCTCCTGCAGAACGCGCCCCAGGCATTGATGAGGTCGAGAGTCACTTCTCTGACACATCCCCACCCCCCACCCCCACCCCCGACACCCCTTTCATCGCCCCTCCCCCCCCAAAAAAAAATTCCAACAAAAAAATCCCCGAAACAAACCTGACACATTTCCAACCCCCATCCCCATAAAATAAAACCACATAAATTACCCCCCTCCCATAAAAACCCACTCCAGAATTACCCCCCTCCACCTCCCTTCCCTTATCCATCCTTTGGGATGTAATAATATATGCAACTGTAATATCCTGATTGCAACCTCCTTATAGGAAACAGTGCATACACGCACATAAACACACATAAACACACACACGCACACGTACATTCACGCACAACTACATTAAGAAAGATGTCTCTCACGGCAAGCTAACAGACTTTTTTACACTTCATCAGATGTAAAATGTTTTATAACGGATACTGCTACTTCTTTAAGAAAGGAAAGGACGAACAAAACAAAAACTTTCTCTGCCAAGACAAACACGCAATCCACCTCAGTTTTCGGAGGTTTCAACCGGAAAAGACTCACCTCGACGTCGTCACTTCCGGTTTCGCAAAGGGCGGTAAATGGCAGAATCCGATGACGTCATCTCAAGACCAGTCGTTACTGCTATTAGGATTGGCAGGGGGTGGCGGACGGTGAAAGGGGGTGGGCGGGTCAGTAGAGATGGGTTTTGAAAGGGACAGGAGGGGGGGGGGTGGATGCGAAAGTGACGTCGCCTATTTTGATCCACAGTCGGTTGAGTTTGTGTATTCAATAGAGGTCGGTTCTGTGTACACCATCAGAATAATATTTCATCATTCTTCTTTCCTTTGCAACATGTTTCATCAGTGGGGCGACCAATGGGCACAAAATATAAACACAGGTTATCACATAAATCATGCTGAATCACATTGTGTTTTTTACAGGGTCCTCTTTGCACTTTGCACACATACAAAATACTAGACACTGAATCGAATATTAAACGTGCTTGTTTGCTCGCCCCAGCTTAAACAGCGCGTAGTGTTCTCTATGTTCCCGAATGAGGTGCTTAACTTGCATTTAATCAAAACCTAGATCTGCCCTCGTAGAGACTACGACATTACGTTGCATGGGCATGTTTTCGGACCCAGAAAAGATAAAACCAGAACTTCACCGTCTAGACAGACTTGCACGTCTAGTAATGGACGATACGGACACAAACATTTTTAGCTTAACACAACATTTTCCGATACTTCTTATTATGCTCAAAACGAAATCACGCTATGGAATGCAAAGTAAAGCATTCACTTTGATAACAACCATTCAGAATGAGACGAGAGCTTTTTTTTTAGATTGCGATATAGGCAAAGAAAAGAACTATGCTGATACTGTCTGGAAAATACTTGTAATAATGTGCAAAAAAATTTTCTTCGAATCCAGATCACCAACCACTCTTTCACTTTCCTCCTTTTTTTCATATTATCTGAAATGACTGGAGTCAATATTTTGACATTTGATACGCTCCAGAATAAATAATATTATGAATAATATGAAGCGTTAAAAGGAGTGTAGACAAGATAGTCAATTGGCAGAAAAAAGGACTTCTGTCGAAAATGACTTTCTACCTTCAGACTCTTCGCAGTAGGAGAAAAACGCGTAATAAAATTGAGCAAATTAGATAATACACCCGGCAGATGTTGGGTTGTTTTTTTCACACAATCTTTGTATGTCTGTACTTTGCGATCGCTGCTTGTTTATAATTTCCGAATTTTTTATCAATAAAAACCATACATTCACTTTACTTCATGCACCTTGCAAATCCACCCACCACCCTTTTCCCAAAACAACTCCCCTCTCCTAAAAAAAAAAAACAAGCAGTGTCTGTTATTCGACCCTAATCTGGCTTGATGAGCATCTGTTTGCTTGTTACCTGATTAAACCTAGGCGCTATCTCGTTTTGGGAGCTGTCCCAAGTGAAAAACTAATCATTTCAGAAAAAGGCGAGTCTTTTTTCTCTCACAAAAAACATAACCTAATTATCGTTAAACAGAATAGTAACCCGAATGGCAAGCTTATGAATAAGTGATCACTTGTTCTATATTATCAACCTGTTTATCGGATTTATGATTGGTATTCACACGTCAGGTATTATGTTACATTTTATTTGAGTTTCTATCTTAAAGGGAGACTTGACAGTTACATCTGCTTTAGGCCCATCATTGCACACAAAAAAAGAAGTTATGTTGATAGCATTTTTATAATGTAAACTTATATTCCACATAGTGACACTAACCATGTTTACGTTTTAGATTTTGTCATAACAGCTCATTATATTTTAAGAATGGTTCACACCCGACCACTTACAAGCAACGTTGTTTTTTGTTGTTTTTTATGTGTTAAGTGGTAAATGATTTGAAATTTTAGCTGATTTACAGCATTAATTCTCCCATCTGGATCATGGGCCAGGCTTGAAGCGAAGATAGTTGAAAAAATGCTTTTTGTTTAGGCCGTCAGTCAAGACGGTCACAAATATACTACCAAGGAAATACTTTAAGTGTTTTAAACAGATTTTTTGACAGCAAAGAACGTTTGAAATCATGTATTGTGATCCTTTACGTGTTTTAAGGTCTACATTTGTTTATAATTTATCTTTTATTTGTTTGTACACTCGACATTGTTCATATTGCGCAACACTGAGCCAAAGCCATGCAGTTACCAAAAACTGCTAACAGAGAAATAAAAAAGTTTTCTTCACTGTTCAAAGCAGAAACCTCTCTGGAAAAAGCAAGAGAAATGACAGGACTTAAGTAGACCTCACAATTGAAAATGTTTCCTTTAAGGTGACACAAATTGTATCTTTTCTTGTCTGACAAAATAAATGAGGACAAAATACAATTTAGAAAAAAAAGGATTGATTGTTTTGGCATTGGTACAATAAGGATATATGTAAAAACTTAGTAAGAGCATGTTCCAAAAGAGAAGAAAACGCAAATGTAGCAATATAGATTGAATGTTAAGAAATCAATACATTGTATGACACAGACACTGAGACTAAACTGTTATTGAACGATGGATAGCCCTCAACATTCAAATTGAACAGTTTTATGTGAACGGGATCTTCAAACTGAGCGCTAAATTATTTACGCTGAATAGTATATTCAAATAAATTGAAATAGATCTTGTTTGTTTGAAAGAGACATGAAATAGCAACAACATCGCCAGGCCATAAAATTCCGAAGCGACAAAGCCAACGCTTGCCTCTGCTTCCTGAAGTTAATTGAGCTACTGGATTCCGCAACAATTGTGGGTCGCCCCTTGCAATACTATATCGTACCTTACAATTACGAATCATGAATAACAAAGACCGTATCATAGCTTAAATTAATATTTCTTAACACTTTTCAGTACCATGCAATAGCTCAAAATGGTATGCAATACCTCAAAATGTAGTAAATACCAAGTTATAATACCCATGCAATACGTGAGAGTACCTTACAGTAACGAGCAGTGGGACTTAAATTGGGTGCCCCGACATAGCAATTATCGGAATTTTTCTGGCCTTCGTCACAGATTGCCCAATTTCAAATCCTCAAATGCGGCACTCTTGAAATGGCTTGTTTGCGGGAATGTTCATGGATTTCCTCCCACGTTTCCTATCGGAAATGAGCGTCAAATTCGGAATTTCCGCCTTTTAGAGTAATTTCACAGTGTTAAAAAGGGCGTGAAGCGCGCTCCCTACAAATGCGTTGACAACAAAAGCGATTTATCTTAAGTGATAGTAATTTTGTCTACCGTAAAGCTTTTCTCCTGCCCTGCGAGGGATTTCAAAAGACACCGGAAATTGCCCTTTCGTGTTACTTGCAAAAGGCGCGAAGACTCCTAGCAACAGAGTATTATTTTTACGGTACCCGTGTGGGCACAAATGAATTGAATGCTTGGTAAAAGTGTTTGTAGATCAAGATAAGTAACAATATTTTAGTGTCTCCACGCCCAGAAGTGGATAGACTCAAATCAAGTCAAAGCTTTGATAGATATTATTTAGTTACATTTAATAGGGTTATTCTCAAATTCGGGACTCACCGAGGTTACATAAACCTCTCTGTAGTAATCAGGGCTCAATCGTTATTTTGCTTATTCGCTACACATTGGGTGTATGGCTGGGGGGAGCCTCTGGAATGTCCTACTTAATTCTGAAGTAAGTGGGGAATACAACACTTCTCTCTATTTATTCCCTTAGGGAACTATGGTTTAGAATGGAAAGAATGCGAAATATCAATATAATCAATTTACATGACATGTATTATCACTTCATGTGCTGCGTCTTCAAACAATTCACAAGTATGCAATTGTTCTTCTAGGACATATCATCATCATCATCATCATCATCATCATCATCATCATCATCATCATCATCATCATCATCATCATCATCATGTTCAGTAATAATGCGAATAATCATGGATCGAATTTCCATTTGAGCGCTTTTAAACTCAAATTGTGTTTGGTTGAATCGGTGGTCGAACCTCTAAAAAAATCTGTGAGTTTTGTTAAAAGGGACTTTGTTACCCTTCCCATTTGCCACACAAGCAGTAAGGGATCGTCAAAATAAGAACAGTGTAGGGGTAGACAGACCGAAAGAAACAAAGCTGAAACAAATATAAACGCTTGGCTTTCAGATCTGAACTCAATAATAACACTTAACTGTTTACTGTTAAAACAAGAAGCCATTAAAAGCACATTAGACGTCTCGTCTTATCCGTCTGGAATCCAAGTCCATCTTAACTTTCTCGAAACTGACTCGGAAATTGGGCCGTATTCAAGTTGTCACCTTCGATATCCTGTGAACTTTCGGAACTTTACAAGTAAACTAAACGATAAAAAGCCGTTTCGAAGTACATGCACCATGAACGTACACAGGAAAACCAATAATCTTTTTAAAAGCAAAACTTTCACTAGCATGATAATTAGTGTCGAACGATCCTTATTTGTGCCATGGCTTTCTGTTTTCGTATTGATCCATCCAACCTATTTCAATCAACAGAGAAGTAAAATACAAATACAGTATCGGTGATTGCACGTGGTAAACGCAGTACATGAGGAGCGGAGGGTGGGAGGTGGTGGGGTTGATCTATTTTGGCCCATATAGTCACACTAGAAATATTTAGGATCTAGAAGACAAATATTATAATAACCCAGCTGGCCTAAACAGAATCTGTGCATTAGGTTTCAGCTGTTTGCCATTGCTCGCGAAATAAGAGAGTTCGATTACAATGTAAGGAAGTCTGTTTTAGAATCCCTTTTTTTCTGCTGGGGTGCTGTATTCCACTCTGCCTGTGTTGGCTTTGACAGCCAGGGAAGGAGCAGTCCATTTCTCAAATTATGTGTTTATGTGCATAAAGCATTCAAAATCATCATAATTTACCAAGTGATAGTATTACAACAAAAAGTATGTAAGTGTTCTTGTTTGGACATGACTTTAGATCAGTAAGTAGGTGTTAAGCTGTGTAATGATGCGGGGGGCTATTAGTCGATTTACCGCTGGGGCGTTCTTGAACTTGGATTATTTAGAGGAGTTATCGAGGCTCATTCTACTTTGTTAGGTGCTATCTGAAAATAAGTCAAGAAATGTAATCGCAAGATGTTTCAAATCTCTATCGACACGATCTAGATCATTTAAGAGGCGGGCAACATCCACCCTGCCATCCAAAGCTAGCCGGGGATGGGATGGATGCAACATCCAATCAGTCAGACGAAGATACTCTATCAATGATAGTACATAACAAGATAGTTCCCCCCTCTCTTTGAGCCAATTAAAAAAGCGTCCTCAAAATCCAGTGGCACCCTCCGCGGAAAAGCACACCCTTTTCGAACAGAGTTACCCAACTTGTGTGAAAAAAAAAATCAAAGGGTAAACTAACATGTTTTTGAATAGATTTGAATTCAAATTTCGGAAGAACGCTTTTTTTTAAATGGTTACGCTGATAAGAGCGTGGAAGAGGCGATCGTTTTCTTTGTTTAATTTGACTTTAGAATGAGAGGCGAGAGGTCATTTAAGTTTGAAAAACCTAAAACTCCACACTGAACGAACCCGAACAGCTGATGAACAGCAGTCGATCTGCGCATGCAAGGGGGTGCTATTCCTATTCTCTTTCTGGAGAAACGAAAGAAAGCTTCCAAACAAAGACCGCAGCGCCATCTAAAGCAATGAACGGACCTCCGCGGACACTTTTTTGGCTGAGTGAACAATCTTGTTATGTACTATCTTTGACTCGATTGAAAAAACTTCCCACGGGGGAATAAAACTCTTGTCTTCTGCATAACACTGCAGAACGCCTTACAACTACACCACAGTTGTCTGTCTGTCTGTCTGTCTGTCTGTCTGTCTGTCTGTCTGTCTGTCTGTCTGTCTGTATGTATGTATGTCTGTCTGTCTGTCTGTCTGTCTGTCTGCCTGTCTGTCTATCTGTCTGAAAAGGACGTTAAATTTGGAAGAATAAAATAGACTTACATATTTGATTAAACTCTGCCAGCTTTAAAAGAGTCGAAATGTAAGAATAAAAAGTACAGAAAATAATGCAATACTGATAATTTCTCCATCTATGACAATCCAAGTGTATCAGATTTCGAAAAGTCGATGTGCCATTTAATTGATTAATTATTTTGTTGTTTTGTTTTGTTTTCAACACTCATCAGAATGTCATTGTTCTTCGTTTATATGGTAGAAATACGCCTTTGTTAAAGGGAAATAATGAGCGGCACATTGTGTGTAAATAAATGTACGATTGCAGCGCTGTTTTCAATACAGATGAGTTATTTACTATGCAGGACCTGCAAATTTAACATCCAGCTCGGAAAACTTGGGCCAATGGATTTAGAATCTTGACTTGAAACTATTCAGAACGACGAGATTTAAAAAACGTCTAGTTGGGGATTCAAACCAGGGCCAAACCAGGATACGAAGACGAAAAAAATTCTGTATCTGTTTGTTTTAATTGAATGTTTTGCAGACGTTCCCAGCTAGCTGCGCCTGACATAAAAGTTAAAGTGGTCAAGTCTGGCAGGGGAACACTTTGACTCACCTCTCTACCTCCCTTTCTCTCCGTGGTGCGGGAAAGAAAAATGACAATCAGCAGGCAATAAAACAGGCCGTAATTCAATCCATTACGTTAATTAAGATATTGGTTTAAAAAAAATTATATTCTCTAGTGACTCAGATTGTATGGGTTTATCTCTAAATGCGGACTTTTGACGACACAGGGACAGAAGACAAAGAAATAATAATATATATAAAATTAGAACGACGCAGAAGCATATTGACAAAAGAATTTATAGGATCAAAAGACGGATTGAATTAGAGAGAGAGGGGGGAGGGGAGGGTGGTGAAACAAAAGGAGGGGGGGAGGAGAGATAAGAGGAATATAAATATTATATCTTTGTAGATGTGTTTGTATTGTATGGGGGTATGTATTTGTCAGTGTGTGTGTGTGTGTGTGTGTGTGTGTGTGTGTGTGTGTATGTGTGTGTATGTGTGTGTGTGTGAACGAGTGTGTGTGTGTGTGTGTGTGTGTGTGTTGGGAGGAAGGGTGTACGAGTGTGCGTGTGTCTCAGCCACTCTGTTGACGTAAGAAAGAGAAGATACCCAAGAGAGAACCAAGACCTCCAGTCGTCGTGCAGCTTTACTACTCTGTGATCCTAAAATAGAACAAAATTCCAGTCCAGCAAATCTCATTAAAAGTTCAGAAGCCTCTGTTCAGATCTGATAAGAGTATGTTAAGTCATTCTGGTACGCTTGTCGTAATAGAGTTGTGTACTTTATCCGATTAAATGGAATCCGATTTGTAATGGCGATCCAAAATGTTGTTTTCGGCAAACGAATCTTACTTTAAACTTTAGACTATAGGGCATCAGGTGTCATGCCTTTAGCGCACTTGATATCGCTGGACTACAGTGCGGATGACGCTGGTTCAAGTCCCTAATAAGAAGAGTGTCAAAGGCTTTCTGGTTTCTGGACTCATTCTTATCGGAGAAGGACTTTAAACTAGGTTGTTCTGCCTATTAAATAATCTTTCGGAAGTGAAAGAGGAGCCAGATACATAGCAAATAATGTACCATCTCATTGGCAATTGACAGGGGAAAATATCTCTTTAGGCTAAAAATACGTGCGTTAACAGATTTTTGTCAAAAAAATAATAATTACATTATGACCACCATGTCCATCTTGCAATGTAAACGTATCGTATATTTAAAAAATTAGACAGCGCAAGCTGATTTATGATTGAGACCTCTCTGTACTAGTGTCTGTTGAATAGATGATCTGACCGCATCTTTGAAAAAAACAAAACATCGATCAAATAATACAATAAAATAATTTTCATGGCAGTCAGAGAAAATTCCGATGAGAGATTTATTATTTCCCAAGTCCATTCTCATTTCGGGTTATAGTAAACAGATCAATACCACGTACTGTACTTTTAGCATTTGGTAATTCTATTTAAAAGCTGTGCAGACATCGTGTGTATTATGTTCTTATCTTGTTATTTGTAAGAGGATGAGAGACGGCATTTTGTTTTCGGTTGTTGTTGGGTTTTGTTCCGGAAGAGGGGATTAAAGAGGGAAAAAGTAGAGACAGGAGCTTTACAAACAAAATTCTGTTCACGTAATTGAGAATCCAGACGGTGCAGCATCTTCCAAGATAAAAGGCAGACCTAATTTCGACTCAACCCTAGGCTGTCTACCCGTCAGTCAGTTACTTCCAAAGCAGGGGGAGTTGTGGGTATAAAAGTAATGTCTGGCTTTAACACAATAAGAATGCAGGGCTGTGGGTTTTAAATCACTAGAACGCCCCAAGGTTATTTATGAGGCAGGATGTAAGACTTTAACGTCCACCTCCGATGGGATGTAACCAAGCAGGGTGGCAGGTTTTTAAACTCCTGAAACAGTTCTAGTTTAATAAACATTCCATCGGGGATTAGAACCGACGTATCCCTGCAGTAGTCCAGTGTGATAGCAATTTAGTTATCAGACCTTTCTAACTTTCTACAGAGACCCCTGTTTTAAAGAGCGAGCCATGTCTATGCTGTAGGTAAGACTCAGCGCTCTATTAAGTAAACGGTTTTTCAAAAGCAGACATGGAGTCAACATTTGACCAAATGTCTCAACTCTGAAAGAATTTGAGCTGAAAGAAAACGTTTATGAAAGAACACCCCCCCCCCCCCCCCCCCCGAAATTATAGCCTGTAGACCTACATGCTCAAACGCCCTTGACAGCGCTGCAATATTATGTAAGCTGCAAAACCTCCGATTCTGACACCCATATCCGAGAGTAACAAACCAAATAGAAAAGTTTAAAGGAAGCGCATATTCGATGTACACATCGTTGGAGGATCACACTGATCCCCCCCCCCCCAGCCCCAAACCCGCTGTTTAACCTGTACTAGTCCTGTTGCAGGAGAAACATGTAAAACTGCTTCTGCGACAAAACGTCGTCAAACCTTTAGGAGAATTGACCAAATTAGGGTTGTAATCAGAAGAATGCAGATGCCAATAGCGAACTTAAAATCCTGTACACGACCTGCCAGTTGTATCAGGTAGTGAAAACATTTCAACAACTACGAGTACTTTAGACCCTTGGAATCAAGGGACAGAAAAAAATTCATTTATTGCGCAACACTATACCATTGTACTCGAATTTCCCGATGCTGGATTTCAGACTGCAAAACAGGTAGAGAAAAGCCCAAGAATGTCGAGAAGACGAAAAAAAAAAAAAAAAATAGTGTGGATCTGGAATTTCATTGAGGTTTTGGTCAATACAAGAGTAACTAATGACGAACGATATCCGCTAGAGAGGTTTTGTGTATCGTCCAGCTGAGATAACTATGGAAGTTACATTGAGCGTGCCAAATACATATTGCCGCCCTTGTTGTTCCTATTTCCCAGACCTAAACATTTAATGTTTTTATTGCAAGTTCTTTCTGTGGCATTGGTTCTGTGTGCTCAAGAAATTTTGTCTAAATTCAAATTCTAACTGTTAAAATACAAATACACACGTCATGACGTAGTTTTAATGGTTTCAAAAGAATGAAACAGTTTTTCTCTCCCCTGAAATATCTGATGTTTCTGAGCTTACTATATGAACGGCTTGCAGACAATAATATGGTGTGTTATGGTAAGGGTTTCTTGAACATGATCTCATACATGTTTGGTTAGATTAAAAGAGTACCGGTCACACCATAATACTAAATTAGTGCTGGGGGAAAAGCAAGGACGACGGAGAAAATTACTGCAGGGGTTGGGGGAGGAAGGAAGGGGGAGTGGGACCTTCCATTGGCACACTTCATTCATGCTCATGAGTATAAAAACAGCAAGATTATTCAAGTGTCATTCTAAAACAGGACGAGCCACGAAGGAGGAGAAAACTGAAACTATAGGTCGTTAAGCCACAGTTGCCCATGGTTAGAAAAATCCTGCTCACTCAGTTCTCAATATTTCGATTTGAAATTTTGCAAAATAAAGTGAAATGACCTGGACGTTACGAAAACTATTTTTCTAAAATCGCAGTTTGTTTACCCCAAAAGATAGCTTATTTGGGCTTTGTATTTATCTCGAGCCCCAGTGGAAACAAAAAATTATGTATTTACAGCACGCT
>NW_004797775.1:372036-382036 GCF_000002075.1 Aplysia californica | reverse complement strand
AACAATAAATTTCCTTTCATGAACAAAGTATGGACAAAAGAAAATAAAGTGAAATAAGTCATCTTCCATTTCATGAAAGTTACACCTCCCACATAAACATGAATTTATTAATTTCCAACGATAGAGTTATATAGACTCAATTTTGGAACTAAATGAAGGGCTCGGGGGTGGGGGTTCCTAATGGCGAGACATGGGTTTAGCCTT
The DNA here is from genome assembly GCF_000002075.1 of Aplysia californica. Taxonomy (NCBI): domain Eukaryota; kingdom Metazoa; phylum Mollusca; class Gastropoda; order Aplysiida; family Aplysiidae; genus Aplysia; species Aplysia californica. The sequence goes on along the minus strand of NW_004797775.1, from coordinate 381,832 downwards.
TCAGTTGAGGGTCCGTAGAGCGCTCGCTTCTCAGCGACATTTTCCATGAGAGCAAAGAGCAGTGACAATACCAGGTCTATGATATTACACGTCTTTACTGATTCCAACCTATGAGTACCATAACCAATAAGGTGCTACGATAGTTCCTTTTAAGAAGGTGTAACAGAAGCGTTATATTTCTTTTTAACATCTGTCAAGTAAACTTTCGAGTTCGAGCTCTATCCGAAACTCACCATAACTAATCCACATATTATTATCCGGGGCTTCCACTCTCAGTGAAGCCGCATTTTGGTCGACGTGACGTCATTCACAAAGCACACATTTAACTTATTTTAAGAATGGGGCGTTAAAGTTTGATTCACCTTGATATCCCTACAAAGCCAATTAATTGTGCACACAGACCACCCTCCCCCTGTGTTCCTTCCTTTCCCTGCACTCCAAAAATAAAACACCCTACTTCCAATCGACCATACATTCAACCCTTGGCAAGCTGATCAAGTAATCCTAGACAGGCGAAATTTTTAGGAAAAAGAAAGTATCTTGAATTATATTAATCATTGCACCTAAATCAGTACCCTTTCATGCTATTCTAAGATTCAGAACTTGAATGTTGACAAACTCTTTCTCGGGCACTTGTAGCTGATGTCACAGATCAAAATTCTCTCAACATTCAGAACTTTGGGCTGAGAACATGTAAACAGCTGGCAAACGAAATGTAGGTGCTTATCTCATCCCCCCTCCACCGTACTCCCTGCCCCCAACCCCAACCTCACACAATTCGATAAAAAATAAAAGTCTTTCAAATGAATAAATAGATATACATTTTAAAAATATAAAACTACACCCTTACAAACACTTATTGTTTTCTTTACTGTGCCAATCAAGTCCATGTTATTCTGGTCGTATAGAAAATCGGTAAAAAGCTAATTTCGATTCCCTCTCTTTTAAGATAGGTTAAAAGCATCTTTGTGCTAGACATCACGGTGACCCAAACTATGTGGTCACACAGAAAGTGGAGACCGCGGATGTTCGGGGTAGATCAAACAAGTCCCGAATAAGAGGGCTCCAATTGACTTTTTCCTCCAACCCTCCAATTTAAACTCAACATCTTTGTGCCCACTCTCATCACCAAATACACACTTTTTGGGGTTTCCTCAGTAGGTCAATCAAGTACTTTGTATAGATCGTATAGAAAATTTTAAAAACGTCTTACTTATCATTTTACAAATTATGTAGACTCAATTTTGGAACTAAATGAAGGGCTCCGGGGGGAGGGGGGGTCCTATTCACATTCGACTATAATAACGAAACAGGTGTTTAGCCTTTCAGTCGAGGGTCCGTGGAGCGCTCGCTTCTCAGGGACATATTTTCATGAATACGTTATTCACATAGCTCTTTAATTCTGCTATCAATGATTCTCCCCTGGTTACAAATCTCTCACGAACCACTTCTACTAATCGCTACCACCATAAAAACCTCTCGACAAACTCGAATGAATGCCAGATAATAAACAAACAGACTCTTCTTTGCTCGCCTTTGTACTTCCCCTCCCCTCTCTCCAAAGATAACCCTGTTTTCCCTCCTCTTAAAGACCTCACATTTACCCTCTTCCTCTTGTGTATCCTTTTCCCTCTCTTCTAATATTTCCTTCTTTCAACCTTCTCTTGGGGGACCCCCCTCCCTCATTCACTCTCACTCATGTATCCGTCTTTCCCTCTATTCCAATACGTTCCTCCTTCTCTCTTTTGTTCATCCTCTCTCCCTCCCCCCTGTCTATCATTGTATCCCTGTTTCTTACTTCTATCTACTTATTCCCCCTCAATTTTTCCACTCTTATATCCCTCTCTAACTGTCATCCATGTAGCCTCTGTCTCCCCTTGTGTATCTTTCTCCCTCGACCCCTCTCTCCCAGTATATCCCTATTTCTTTCTCCCTCCCTTTATCCCACTCCTATATTATCCTCCCCTCTCTCAAAAGAACATATCCCTTTTTCTCCCCCTTTTGTGTCTCTTTTTTTTCTCTCTAATTGTATCCCTATTTCTACATCGAGTTATCCTCCCTCATTTTCTCTTACTCCTTTATCCCTCTCTCCTCTCTTCCAATACAGTATCCTTCTTACTAACCCATTGTGTATCCCTCCCCTTTCTCCTTAAACATATCCTTATCTCTCCTACCTCTCAATATAATCTATTCCTCTCTCTCTCTCTTTCTCTCTCTCTCTCTCTCTCTCTCTCTCTCTCTCTCTCTCTCTCTCTCTCAGACACTCACTCACTCATCACGACAAACGACAGCGACGAGCAAGCAACGACAAGAGTTTTCCCGCGCTCTCCGTGTCTCCCTGTGACGCGGGCCAGCCGCCTGCTCACCCCCACCACCGCCCCGTGCATCGTTCGTCTCCGCCGCGCCCAGGCCTTGGAACTGAGAGCCAGGACGATCAGAGGGACACGAGTAAACTGAACCTGTGCCTCCTCTCTCGCCCACACCGTTGTGCGAGCTGGTATTACCTGATAACGTACTACGTACTACTTTAATCGCCACTTCATTCCGTGGTGATTCTTAATCGTCTTTGGTGGTTCTCATCATTAACTTTGGAGGTAAGAGGTCAATTACTTTTAGATAAGGACCACTGGAAAATCTCTCAGTTTCTACCTGTCTATTTTGCTTTTTTTTCAGTTTCCCCTAAATGGCTGTTACGGGTGATACATTTCTCTGTGATCAAACAAACAAACAAACATTGGCAACCATACTCAATATTATCTCTACAAGGACAATGTTGAACTGAAGAGCGCGCTTCATGGATTTCCCCTTTCTTTATAAGATAATCAATGTAAGAGTTAGATGAAGTAATACTGCCAAAGGGAATGTTTTCCTGTTTGTGTTTTGTGAACAATTGGTTAAGTAAACTCAACAAATCGTTTATATCGTCTTTTGTTTCCAAAAGTCTTCATTACTTTTTGCCTGCTCTCCATCGTCTTTATCATGTGAATAGACTTCTCTTTATTTAAACTAAGAAAGAACTGGATTGTTAAATTTTATTATAGTAACAATGTTAGAAAACATAATAGAATCTTTTTTTGTTGTTGTTTTCGTTGAGCGCTTGCCAACAGAAACTTTGAGAACCGTTCATGGTTAATTTGAGCAAACATCGAGCGTAACTCCGAACTTTACCTATGTCTGCCTCCTTTGGGGTGTGGATTATCACATGTAACATGCAGTGTGGGATTTCTCCTAAGGAGGTAACGCTTGCCTCTGAATCCATCTGACCCTGTTATAGCGCTGATGTAATTTTATTTTATGTAGATGGGTTGGGGGGGGGGGGGGTTCACGCTTCCAACGACACAATTTAAATAATTTAAGAGGCAGGCTGCGACATTGCCTTCCGAGCTACCAGGGCTGAGAATGATACAACATCCCAGCAGAATGACCAAGAGACTCAATAATATTCTCCCTGTTTAGGAACCGCACACGGGATTCCTGCGGGCGACGGCGATGCACCTAACCGATATACTATACGCTCCGATGTGAATCTGTTTACTCAAACAAACACACAAACATACAAACAAACAATATGAACAGTAGTAACCACAACATTGCAAACACCACAGTAAAGATATTTTCAATGTACCCAGGCAGAGTGTAACTCTCTCTCTCTCTCTCTCTCTCTCTCTCTCTCTCTCTCTCTCTCTCTCTCTCTCTCTCTCTCTCTCTCTCTCTCTCTCTCTCTCTCTCACTCTTTCTGGCGCTGTCCCTTTCTTTCTCGCGCTGTCCCTTTCTTTCTCTCTCTTTCTGTCTATCTATCTCTCTATCTCTCTCATTATAATATCCCTTGTAGAGCATGCTAAAAATAATAAAATGTAATAGGTTTCTCAAACTTATTGACTTTCTATTTTTTTAACCTTGGCATGCTGTATCAAAAACTCTTGAACATTTTTTGTTGATGTTAGTGTGTTGCACATGCCTTCAAAGTGTTCAACATTCTTGTTTTCTAAAACGTATAACTCTCTAGAAAAAAAATTGACGCACTGTTAATTCACAAAGCATGGTTCAAACTCTAATACTTTCTAAATTCCCCTTGAATATAAAGCACGATTGATGCTTTATAAACTTTCAAACTTCCCCATAGTCATAAACCTGGACGGTTGTATTAATTGTAAATGGGGGGGGGGGGGGGGGCTCTCGTGGCCTAGAGGTTAAGGTGTTGGCCTCTCATTCAAAGGTCCCGGGTTCGAATCTGGGTAGCGACCGAAAAATTTTCTTCTCTATAATTGTCTCCTTTCACCTCCTTTCCTGCTCTCTAGCAATGTTCTGTTGTCTGCTTTCATTTCAACTTTCTGCCCCCACCCCCTCACCTCCTTTGCCCCCTCCTCTGGGCTCCCGACTCTTTCTGCAGCCTTTCTACTGCTACTCCTTGGCTCCTCCTTACTGCTATCATTCTGCCACACCCCTGATCTTCTGGCAGGAAAGATCTACACCAAGCCTTCTCGAACAAGGGCGAAAAATCTCGGAGGGCCGTGTGCAAGTTGCGCACGTTAAAGATCCCTTGGTGGTCTAAAATTGATAATAAGAGTAGGCTTCGGCCGCCACCTGGGCAAAATTCAAAATGTCCTACCAACTGAAAATATTAGGTGTGTCCCGCGCGCTCATATGACCTTATGCAGATGCGAGCGCCGTAAAACACTTTACAAAAACAAAAAAACAAAAATTGTAAATGAGTTGCACTCCCATCATCATAATTCAGATCATTTAGGAGGCGAGCTTCTTCGACTCTGCCTATCTGAACCAACCTTGACCGAGAGTGGTACAATATCCCTGCAATACAATTTTTAAAACTGATCTCAAGAGACTCGAATGCGTGTCTTCTGTGTGTGACAACACAGTGCATAATAATTATTAACAACAATATTAATAAATAGCATTTATATAGCGCGCATCCCCGCTCGACAGCAAGCTGTATGAGCTTTACATTCTATTATTATCCCAGCAGACAATACAAACTCAGGATACAGTCTCAGCTTCCAAGGAAGCGTGCTGTGCAAGCAGCTGATTAAGCGCCCAATCAGTAACAAACTTACAAGATCTTTCACTGTCTATACAATGGCCAGAAAAGCGTGGCACGCACCCTTAACAGCAACTCTTCACCTCCCTCATTATTTTAAAGCGAGATACGCTTTCTTCCAAATGTTTGAACTCACCCCGTAGTCGTTAGGTATGGAAAATACTCTCCAGTATTGAATACGCTTTTATTTATAACTTGCTTTAGGAATCTCAATTTTGTTTTATCTCAGTCAAAAAGAACATACTATTATTATTTCCCTAGAGCCTTAGTAAGAACCATTTCTCAGTTTGCACATTTCGCGGACAGCAAATCACGAATTTGTCCAGCTCTATTAATATGCGGTGTTAAACATTCTAAGAGAGCGACACCTCTAGCTATTTTATCGAGTGTCTCTGTCTCACTGTTTTATCAAGTATCTCTGTCTTACTGTTTATCGAGTATTTCTGTCTTTTGCTTATCGAGTGTCTCGGTCTTACTACTTATCGAGTTTTTCTGTCTGTTTTGTCGAGTATCCATGTCCTACTGTTTTATAGAGTGTCTCTGTCGTATTGTTTATCGAGTATCTCTGTCTCACTGCTTAAGTGCTGTTCCCCTTCCTGGTTCAATTATCGGAGTAAGACGCTTCCTCAATGGTTTAGACTGTGTCGATGAAGGAATTGGATATTTACTATCAATCAATCAGATTATTCAGGAAAGAACATCTTTTGAAAAATAACAATAGTTACAAAAGTACTTTTCTACATATAAAAAGATACTGCTCTGTGACTGCTCATTTAGAAACGTTTGCTCTTGTATTGCTTGGCGTAAATTCTATTTTTGTTTTCTCCAAAGACTCGACCATAGGCGTCGACAAAAAGAACATGCAGATCTATTACAGGAACCGGGAAGACTGAAAACAACAGGTGGTTGGATGGCACAATTGATAGCCCCTACTATAGGCCCTGTTTTAAATTAGTTTTTTTAATGTAATAATAGCAGTTCATCATTGGTCCTACTGTGACCAATGTATCCGCATGAGAGAGAATTTCTTATTGAGAAATAAGTAGCAATGGATTAAGATGATTTTTTACTTCTACTAAGGAAAGTGAAACCAATTCTGAATTCTGGGAGAGAACTGTTTGCTTAAGTTTGATCCTTTAAAATTGGTTTTTCTACATGGGGATGTGCGCAACTTGTGTACGTTTTGCGTGGCTTGAGCATTATGATTACGTCTAGTAAGGCATCAAAAATAGGAAATCTCACTTTTGGCCCAGCTCAGCTATTGGTCAAAGCGTTTATTTTTCGAACGTTCTTCGACAGTGACAGTTGTTGTATATGCACATTATTTTTCTTTCAAATCATCAGCCGTTTGTCAACTAACTGCGTGTAGCCCTTTGGTCCCTCCGCGTAACTGGCGTTTACAGTGTTGACCCAGCATCGCACTGGAATAAAACAAGTGGCCAACTGTTTTGTCAGTCTGTGACGCCTATTGCACAAACACGACCCGGCGTGCTTCAAATACTTTTATTGTCCACAACTCATCAATATATTATACAATTAGCTAACTTTTTGTCGTATTGCCATACCGGGCTATTTGTTAGCCTCTCCCCTGTGGTATGCAGAGTGCTTGAGTTCACATTCCTGATGCAGAAGTTGTTGACTATTCCATAGAAAAAAATACCTCCTTTGTCCCGTCAGTTTCCGAAACGGTCACGTAATAGAATTTGGATAAAGTACTTATTTTTCGTATGACTGCATTTGATGTGATTCTTTACATGTATTTCAAATGTTCTGATAATGTAGAGTTGAAATAAATTAATTGATATTGAATTACAGTGTTAACATTGTAAGAGAGTATAGTCCAAATGTCCCGCCAGGTACCGAAGAATACAAATTAAAATATCAAGACATTTCTGAATCCCGGGCCACCAAAATACGTTGTGTCATAACACGCACGGACATCATACGAATAATAACAATAAAGATCACGTCTGTAGCGCCCACTCCCCGGTGGCTCTAAGCGCTTCCCAATTAAATAAATTTCAAGTCTGAGAAAATTCGATAGCTAATACAATGATACTTTTCATGTATACTCGCCCATTTAGAGAACAATATGTCTGGCAAATGCGTATCAGTATATATCCATAATCTGAAAAAACAAGACTAACCAAACAAAATAATACACAAAAATACAATGACTTAATCCATAGGGAATGGTCACTTCATGCATGTTATCTACACAGGAGTCTGTAATTTGTGGCGTCTCAATTTGCTTATTGTAAAAACATATTTGTGTGTGTGTGGATTTTTATAAATTTTTTTTTTTTTTTTTTTTTTGGGGGTTTTTTTTTTTTTTGGGGGGGGGGCGAAACACAACAACAACGACGACGTCGGCGACGACTAAAAAGTAGCCACAACAGCAGCAGAAACAACAACAACAACAGCAATAATAACTCCGACAGGAACAACGGAAACATCAACCTAGTGCCAACAACGATAACAATCAAAAAAGCAGCCCGAGAAAAACAGCAACTACAACAGAATCTTTAGCAAAAAGAGTGGCAACAACAACAACAACAACAACAACAGCAACAATAACAACAACAACAACAACAACAACAACAACAACAACAACAACAACAACAGTAGTAACACAACAAAAACACAAAAGTAGAAACAAAAACAAGAACAACAGTTGAAACAGAGTATTCACAACAACAGAGCGCCAATCTTAAAACAATACATCATCATCATCAACAACAACTACAACAACAATAATAGCGACAGCATAAATAACATCAACATCGACAACGACAATTTCTTTCTCTTTCGGCGGTGTGAATAACACCCCGACGTGCCCGGGCCGGACAGGCAAATCATTGGCGGCGATAAAATCCCGATTATTTCCCGCCGTAATTCCTGCTCGCGTGTAAATATCACACATGAATTGACCATGCCCCGTGATATCACACAGAATCGATGAAGCGGAGTTGCACTCTACAGCTAGCTAGACTGCAGGACAACATTTCCTGGTGAGGGGCCTGGCCTTTTGTCACGATCTAGTCAAACAATACTAGTGAGGGCTATCACGAAATTAAAGTGAAAATGGTTGTAACTTGGAGAGTTCTTGTTTAATCGTTATGGAATTTCAGCACAAAGTACTCACACTGTTTATTGCGTCACGACGCGGTCGAATCAGCCGCTCGTCATTTTGGGGGCAAATGAAGTTATTGGCATCATTTCAAAGCCTGATTATTTGTCTATCTTTCGATAAAAACATACACATCAATAGTTAATAGAAGTCGAGATATTTGCAATTAAACTAGGTATGGGTCGACTGATTTCAGAGGCAAAATTAGCCAGAAAGTGGCTGCCAAAGTTTGGTGGCTCCTATAGCTTGAAAGTCCTTGGAAACTAAACATTTACTTTTTTTGTCTTTAATCAACGTTTTTTCCTGTAAAATTCACAGAGAAATGTTGTTTTTAATGGGCACAAAAGGCATTTAGCCTCATTCAAAATAAAAATCGGTAAAAAATATAAGATGTCATCATTTTACGGAGCGCCTGATTCCGCCACAATGCCTCAATTTTTTTTGTTTCTGAATTTAATCCCCGTGAAGAATTGAGCATTAGCTTTAAAGTTATTGTCAATTTTTACTTAAAATTAGGGACAGCCCTTGCACAGCGAAATTGTTAAAGGACGCACTGTCAGCTCTGTTTGGGACATGCTGGGATTGGTTATTTCACAGCTCTCCAGCCACTTGACAAGGTCCTATAAAAGATTCTCACTGCAAGGTGACAAAAGAGGCCGGACCTCCAAATTTACACGACCATCTATGATGAAACCCAAACAAGTCAAAAGTATGATATGGAAAAATGTCATTCCTTAGTTTGTTTTTAATTGTTGTCTTTGTTTGGTTTGATTTATTCTTTCGTAAGCTCAATCTTGTAAATCAGTCCCAGTCTTTAAATCCGAAACGGTCGTAGTCACGTACTAGTGACATAATATTAAAAACCAGCTGTATACAGAAAGAAAAGCAGTAGTCCAAGTAAACAAGTCCTTTCACCCAAGCGGTCTTCAGTTGAAGACAACAAAAACCTAGATAAACAAAGAATACGTCATTGAAGCACGAAATGAGGGGGTGGCGTTTCTTTTATTCTTTCCCCCTCTTGCGTCTCTCTATCTTGCTTTTTTACCCGCCTTTCTCTCCGTTGCTTCGCTCTATCTTGCTATTTTTGCCCGCGTCTGTCGTGTAATGGTTAAACTCTTCGCTTGAGAGTGCAGTAATCGTGATTCAATTCCCAAGTCAGGGATGGTTTTTTTAAATCCAGTTTGCCGTTCATCTGTCGAGATGCTGTTTTCCATTGAGCCTGAGTTAGCTCTGACAGGCATGGCCGAAGAAGCCCGCCTCCTAAAATAGTCTGTGAGGTGTCAGTGTGGAATAAAACATTTACCAAAAAAGGGGTTGGTTTCTAATCTTGCCTTTTCTCTTCATTAAATGACCGCGCCCCAGTCAATTTTTCAATTGTTTCTCTTTGCTGGCACTAGATCAAACCAAACAGCAGCTCACAATGATCAAATACAATGAGTGGGGGCACCACCTCCAGGCCAAACATTAATGTTTTAACCCCTCCTTTATCTGCTCATCGTGCCTTTCCCTAGCACTACCAGCACTACAAGAGAAGTCTTGTTTCGATTTATTTCCTTTACTCAAACGCCTCACCTTGTGAAATAATAGTCCTCTCTCTCTCTCTCTCTCTC